>NC_081560.1:13508312-13630555 GCF_022355385.1 Mustela nigripes
TTTATTTGTCAGAGAGAGAGAGGGAGAGAGAGCGAGTACAGGCGGACAGAATGGTAGGCAGAGGGAGAAGCAGGCTCCCTGCTGAGCAAGGAGCCCGATGCGGGACTCGATCCCAGGACGCTGGGATCATGACCTGAGCCAAAGGCAGCTGCTTAACCAACTGAGCCACCCAGGCGTCCCTGATGTTTTCTTCATTAATCAAACAAGTGGGTTGTATAATGAGAATTTCAAGGAGTTGGTTTTTTTTTTTTTTTTTTTTAAGATTTTTATTTCTTTAAGAGAGAGAGAGCACGAGAAGAGGGGAGGGTCCGAGGGAGAAGCAGACTCCTCGCTGAGCAGCGAGCGTGATGCGGGACTCAATCCTGGGACTAGGGGATCCTGACCTGAGCTAAAGGCAGTTGCTTAACCAACTGAGCCACCCAGGCACTCCTCTTGGAGTTTATTTATATTAAAAATGTCTCACCTGCCAGTATTTGGATCCCTAACTATGAACTTGGGTCAACATTAGGCTCACTTTGGTGGTTGGGAATATAAGATCTGGAGTAAATCATTGTTAGTTAGGCTTTATTCATTCCTCCTCCATATTGATTTTTGAGTAATTTCCCATTGCGTGGAGCATGAGATTCCAGACTCTATGACTTAATATTAGAAACTTGATGAGCTTTGTCCCAGCTCTCCTAATTTACCCTGAACAGCTTTTTTCCCAACTTCCCTTAACTTCACAAGAATGAGTTGGTCTCTTGGTTTCCATAAAGGTTGGTGCCTACTTCTACCAGAGGGCTTGTCACGGTGGATCACGTTTACTAGTTTATCCGTGCCAGCCTCTGCATGTCCTTGAGAACAGGAACTGTTTACTTCATTTTTGTGACCCCAGTGGCTTCATGTATTTTTAACTCATAGGGGCTCAGTAAGATAAAATCATGGCATCTGTCCAAGAAAACATGACAAAAAATGTCCACATAAACACCCGAACACATGTGTGTTCGTAGCTGGGTTACTCCTCACATCTAAGAAGCAGGAAACCCAATGTCCATCGACTGAGGAATGGAGAAGCGGCATGTGCGTATTCGTATGGTGGACTAGTATTTGGCAGTTGAAGACGGCATCTGGCCCTTAAGAGTGGAAATGGAGAGATGTTACATAGATGCATTTGAAAAATAGTAGGCTCGGTGAAAGAAGCCAGTTACCAAAGACCATGTACTTGAATGATTTCATTCATATGAGCTATCTGAAATGGGCCCATCTATAGGGAAAGAAATTAGATTAGTGGTTGCCTGGGGTCAGGTGGTTCTGCAGAGTGACTGTTGATGGGCACAGCATGTTTTGGGGGGGCTGGTGATAGACATGGCCTAAAATTAGATTTTGGTAATAGTTGCACAGTTCTGTAAATAAGCTAAAAACCACTGAGTTATATACTTTAAATGGGTGATATGTCAATGAAGATGTTTAAAAGAAAGATAAAGTGGCAGGAAGACTTGGGAGCGCTGCTATGAGCCCTTCAACAGGCAACTAGACCTCTGCTTTTTTGTTTTCCATTGTGTAATCTATGCTACATCACTTACTCGTTTTGCTTTTGGTTTTTCCCACTTATAAATTTCACTGGTCGTGTGCGATGGAAGAACAATGGGTAAAACTCAACATCTGTGGTCAGTCAATTTTTATTTTCTTAAGATTTTATTAGTTGCTTGACGGAGAGAGAGCACAGCAGGGGGAGCGGCAGGCAGAGAGAGAGGGAGAAGCAGGCTCCCCTCTGAGCAGAGAGCCCAACACAGGGCTCAGTCCCAGGACCCTGGGATTATGACCTCAGCCTAAGGCAGATGGTTAACCAACTGAGCCACCCAGGCACCCTGGTCAGTTGATTTTTGACAAGGGTGCCAAGACCATTCAGTGGGGAAAGCATGGTTTCTTTACCAAATGGTGCTGGGGAAGTTGGATACACACCCGCAGGTTGAAGATGGGGAGCCCTTGCCTTACAGCGGAGACAAAAACTGACACAAAACAGATCAGTACCTAACCTTAAGAACGAAAACTATAAAACCTCTTA
Source organism: Mustela nigripes (assembly GCF_022355385.1). Classification (NCBI taxonomy): domain Eukaryota; kingdom Metazoa; phylum Chordata; class Mammalia; order Carnivora; family Mustelidae; genus Mustela; species Mustela nigripes. The sequence continues at coordinate 13,510,357 of NC_081560.1, forward strand.
GAAGAAATTGTAGGGACAAATCTTCATGACACGTATGTACAACTGGGCAATTAAGCACCTGTAAAGATTCTCAGCATCCTTAGTTTTTAGGGAAATGCGAATCAAAACCTCAGTGAGGAAAACAAAACAAAACAACACCTCAGTGAGATACCACCGCACACCTGTTAGGATGGCTGTCATTTTAAGAACAACGACAGAAGAGAACAAGTAGTTCTGAGGATGTGGAGGAACTGGATCTCTTATGTTGCTGGCGGGAATGTAAAATGGTGCAGCTGCTGTGCAGAATGCCTCGGTGGGTGCCTCGCAGAGTTAACCATGGAATTACTGTGTGACCCAGCAGTTCCACTCCTCGGAATTAAAGAACTGAAAACAGGACTCAGACCTGTGTGTACCAGTGTTCATGGCAGCGTTATTCATAATACCCACACGGTGGAAACAAACCGAACGTTCATCAGCTGATGACAGGACAGACAAAAGGGGGCATGTCCACAGTGTGGACTATTATCCAGCCATAAAAAGGGACGCTCTTCCAACATGTGCCACAGCCTTGGAGACAGTACGCTGAGATGAGCCAGACTCGGCAGGACAAACACTGTGGGACTCCGCTGAACATGAAATCTCTAGAACAGGCAAATTCTCAGAGGTTACCAGGGAAGAGGGGCTCGTGGGGAGTTATTGCTTAATAGGTGCAGACTTGGTGTTTAGGGTAATGAAAAATTTGGGGAATAGTTAGTGGGGATGGTGGTATAATGCCGGGAACGTACGTAACACCTCGGAATTGTACACTTCAAAATGGTTAAAATGGCCACTTTTATCGTATACATTTTATCATAATAGAAAAAGAAAACGGGCCAAATGCTATTAGATTCTTTTCAGTGATTGGAATAAAGTAAAAGAATTTGTTGTAGAACGTTAAAGCCATATAGAAATCCTCTGAGTCTAAATAACACCACTGAAAAATGGGCAACATGGTTAAAAGACAAACTATTTTCAAAAGCATCAATTAAAGTACCTCTCATTGGGAGAAAGAACAATTAAACAGAAGTGGTTTGAGGATGTTCATCTTCCTCTTATTGGCAAAGTGAACAAAAATATTACAAAAATTGTAGTCATGTCGTCTCTTCTGCTGTGTTTGTGCTGGACTCTGCCGGCTTACAAGTGAAGGCCAGGTGTCTTTAAGTAGGAACATGCACGGGAAAGCTTTGCGAACCGGAAACCATTCTACACATCCTAACTCCCTTCGCATTTTCTGGAAGAGCCGTGTTTAACCTACCCTTTCAGCTACTTCGTTTGATTAATTTACAAAGGATTATATTGTAATTTCTTTTTCTCCCTTGTAGTATTTAGTGTCTTTGATCCAGGACAACCTGGGATGGATGTGGGTGTTCTACTTTTTCATTCTCATGGTAAGTGAGTGTGTGCCTTTTTTAACTTGTGGGGTTTTTTTACAAATTTAGTTCAAAGCATTTACTCTGATCGCTTCTTAAATGAGCACAGTTGCCAATTGCTGTTGGTGAGCCTTTTGTGAAGAGTAACATTGCATGAGTCTGAATGACAAATTCTTTTTTCAGGGTGGGAACAGGTCTTCTCATTTGCCCTTGACCTGAGCCTAATAAATATTGTCGTTTATACTTCTAGAAAAAGTGCTGAGAGATTTACTGAAAGTATTAATCGGTGTACTCTTCTGGGGTACTCTCTATCTCCTAGATTTAGTTTGGGAATTCTGAAGGAAATTACAGGATACACCAAGCAACATGGGGCTCAAAAAAAAAAAAGCATTACTATAATTAACACTGTGGTATGTAGGTTCTAAAATGAAGAGACTCTCTTGAGAAAATATTTGTCATACCTTAAACGTTCTTGGCTGGGATTGTGTACTTTCTGGGAAATAGCCAATTCAGAACAATGCCGTATACTTTTAAAATGTTGCTCTCTGTTAAGTGAGTATGTGACCTGCCCTCCTGCTTTATTGGTGAGGTAGTGCTAGAGACAGGTCTCCCTGAGAGGGTTCGGCGATCGCTTCATCCACGAGCGGATGTGTTTGTATCCCAGCCCTAAATCTAGTGCATCCTAATTGGAGACAGCCTCAAGGGGCCCCCACGTCCAGCCACAGTCATCTAGCCTTGTCCAAGGAGCCCAGGGGTAGTTCAGCTCCCTAGTTCCCTGGAGCTGCCTTAAGGCTATGTACTCTGCTGTCACAGAGGATGCTGCTTCTGCCTAACTGCCTTCCCCCTTCCAAAGACTGGGCCATATGTCTCTGTGTTCTACTTCTGACATCTGTGCTAAAGAGGGAAATGTCTCCTGATGAACCTGCTGTGTGATCATACAAGAAATCGTACTAGAAAGAAAACTGGATCTCTTATGAGAAGCACTGTTCTTAAAGTGAGCTCCAGGGGCGCCTGGCTGGCTCAGTCTGCACAGCGTGCAACTCTTGATCCTGGGGTCAGGATTTTGAGCCCCACACTGGGTGCAGAGGTTACTTAAATAATAAAAAATAGAAAATAAATAAAGTGAGCTCCAGTACCAATTTTTTGTTCTGCCTGTGGCACATTATTTGATTTTCTGTGCCTTAGTTCTTCTCCTCGAGAGTATGTAACATAAAGTTTTGTTGTTGTTGTTGTTGTTTTTTAAAGATTTTTTATTTATTTGTTAGAGAGAGAGAGAGCGAGCACAGGCAGACAGAGTGGCAGGCTAGAGGCAGAGGGAGAAGCAGGCTCCCTGCCAAGCAAGGAGCCCGATGTGGGACTCGATCCCAGGACACTGGGATCATGACCTGAGCCGAAGGCAGCTGCTTAACCAACTGAGCCACCCAGGCGTCCCAAGAGAGTATGTAACATAAAGTTTTAAAAAAATGTATTAACCTCGATTTTCAAAATTTTTTTCTAATTCATTGGAAAAGATTAAGTTATCTTTGTATGGAGTCAAAATTAATGCAATTGTCCACTTTTATTACTACGTTCATGGTGCTCTAACAGGGTTAATTAAATTGCCACTGCATATTTAATGCTTTTTTCTCTTCACAGACAAGTTGTACAATTTTATTTATCTCGCCATTAATAGTGAGGGAAATCTGCTATCTCATGCAAAGACGACAAGCTCATGTACTGAGTGAATGAGTGTTGCCCACAGAAGAGAAGAACAATGGGAGACACATCAGGACTATTATTTCTTTTAATTCACCCTATTGGGGCTTGTCTTAGGAGCTCCAGCAAAACCTCAGATTGTCCAGCCTTTTTCAGCAGTGTCGGCCACTTGAGCTGCTGACCGGTGGGCAAGGCTGGGCTGTTTTTCTGCACTACATGAGTTACTGTGGGTGATTTTCATTGTTGCTTCGCAAACGTACTAAGTGGCCTGTGAAGCTGCCAGCCTTTTTATTTGTCCTGTTGAGATTATCCTTGTAACCTGAATTACTGTCTTGGACTTGGACCCTAATTCTCCAGCCTGGAAAGTTCAGTGGCCACGAGACAGTTGCACATGGTTTGCATCAATGATGGGCTCCACGAGTAGGGGAGGATCGCTGGATTCTGCTTTGATAATGAGTCCGCGGAGAGCGGTTTAGCTTTGAAGCCTCCAGTCCTGGTAGAGTACGCAAGCTGCATCAAGCACAAGCCTGCCTTGGACAAAGAACCCCTTTGTTAACAGTGGTGGGAAAATCACACTACGTGGTGACGAGCTCAGTCACTCTGTATCTGCTCCAGAAGCAGAAAATACCTTCAAATTATTGTCAGCTTGTTTTCTTCTGTCTTCATTCACAAGTCACTTTGACTTCTGGAAGTACTCAGTCTTCCTTTCAAGGACCATAAGGTACATCATCTGTTGTCACGAACATTCCAAGGTGTAGCTCACAGCCGAAGTCCTCAACCCCAGATGTGCTCTCTGGGAATGTTAGGATCCACTAAGACGCTAATAGGCTTTGGCCTGTTTTCAGAGAATTGAGCTTTCTCACTACTGGGTTCCTTGAGTTACCTCAGCAGAAGACTAGAATTAGAGACAAAGGAAAGACCCTTATGTCCTAGTAAGCGTTAAGTATGTGACCTTGAATCACATCAACGGGTTACTAGGGCCTGGGGACTAGGTATCTATTCCTTAGAAGTTTGTAGCGTGTATGTCTTCAAGGCTGTGAATTCTATACTAATTATCAATATTTTTAGGTCATTCTGTATATGTATTTTAAATTATGGACACAAACTAGGGGGAAAATGTGCAATTTTGAGGGCTGCCTAATTGGTGTTGGGTTAGGGCATATTTTTCAACTTCTTGCTTTATACTCTAAAATGTGGTGTGTGAATTTATGAACTTGGTAATGTTATTTAATCGAGATTCCCAATCAGTTAATGCCTCATTACTGACATAAAAGGGAAAATACAGAACACAGGAAGGGAAAATAAACTGACTTTTATAGTAAATAACCTGTCCATCTGATTATTTAAATACATACTCTGACTTTCTCATTGTAGGGTATGATTCATGCCTTCTAATTTCCTGCGGTTGGCCATTTACTGACCCTGTGGTACTGCCACATAGTACAGCTAGTTTCTTCCTGATAGCCCCATCTCTGTTCTGTCTGTGAACACCATCCATCCCTTCCTCTTTGTGTGAGAGTGTGCTCAGTTTGGATGACTTGCCTGGTTGTAATTTAAGAATTGCCTATAGATGAATGCTTGAATGCTATTTTTTATTATTTAACCTCCCTCTGACATTTGGTTGACAGTTTCCTTTCTGCCCACATTATCAGTATAGTAGCATCTTTGTATCCTGACACCAACATTGTTTACTTATTCTGTTTATTTTTTTATTTTTATTTTTCACCCTGTTTACACTTAGCTGGGTGAGTGTTCCCCTGACCTCTCTATAGCCCCCAAGCAGTATCTAAAATGAAATTTTAAATAGATAAGTGCTCCACCCCAAATGAAAGGATATTTTGGATGATGGATATATTTCCTTATTGTTCTCGTTCTGGCAGGAATCAGCTTTAAAGAACTCGTAGGAATCAGCTTTAAAGAACTCCTAACTTCACTTTTGTATTAATTTCTTGGCCCGTGAAGAAAAGGCCAAAGGGGAAGCTTATTTGGAGATGACGGCTTGCTTCTCTGGCAGCTACATCTCCGATGTTCACTAGGTTGAAGAAAATCACTCTGGCCTGCCCTTTCTGGTCATGCTGTGTTTTCTTCTCTCCTTCTGTGTAGTTTCAAAGGAAGAAAGTCCTCTCCCCTCACCTATGTATTCTGTTCCTGCTTCCTAGAAGACTAAAGTCCTGTAGTCAATGTTCATGCAAGAATGCATCATGAAGTCATTGGAGAATGCATGGTGCTCTCGTGTGTTTCCTCCCTGTCCTCTTTAAAACCTCCAGAACCTTCCCTGCCTGCCCCATAAGTAACTGATAAGGCCTTTTCTTAGCCCTACTAGTTCTGCTGACTCCTATCCTATTTTTCTTTGCACAGCCAAATCCTTCGGGTCATGGATGGCCGCTGCTGCCTTCCGGGTGGCCTACTAACTTCCTCCTCAGTGAGGTCTTGAACTGTGTATCTGCTTGCCCAGGACCGCCCTGGTTTTGATTCCTGTTGTTCTGACTTAGTTATCAGTAACACCTCCCTTCTCTACACGCGCCCCGCTTTGGATACCATATCCTCATCCTCTGATCTCTTTCCTCGCCCTACAGAAACCGCGCATCTGAAGACCACTGAATTTGGAAATCTTTTTCTTTCATTTCTTATCTTTCTTATTCCCTTGTATTGGACACTGGTAACCTCTCCATCCTCCCCAGGACTTTCCCCTCCTGGCTTCTTTCTCTTGACCTCCTATCCCCTATACTGGGTTCTCTCCTCTGTTCACCCTCTGGTAGTTTTCTTTTCTTTTCTTTTTAAAGGATTTTATTTATTTATCTGAGAGAGAATGAGTGCACAAGCAGGGGGAGTGGCAGGCAAGGGGGGGAAGCAGGCTCCCTGCTGAGCAAAGAGCCCGATGTGGGACGTGGTCCCAGGACCCCGAGATCATGACCCAATTGGAAGGCAGACACCCAACCAACTGAAGCATCCAGGTGTCCCTGGTAGTTTCTTTTCTACAGTAAGTGTCAGCACCTTTCTCCAATGAGCAGTTCTTCTCATCTACTGGTAGCTCTGGTAAATACTAGTGAGTAAGAAACCACCGAAGAGAGGTCTGGCGTCTGTTCATTAAATACTGTCTCTGGTGTAATAGTGAAGAGAAAATCTCAAGGGAAATGGACTCAAGTCCTATAACCTCAACCTCTTTGCCCCGTCCCTACACGGACCAGTCTGCCAGTTGCCCACATGAATGGTTTCCAAGGTTTCTGAGTCATAGGCCCTCTTGAGAATCTGAAAGATATTTACCCTCTTCCTAGATCAAAACACACATAGGAGTAAACATTCAAATGTGTTACAGGGTGTTCATGGGCCCAAACTTAAAGCCTGTCCTTGGACCACAAAGTTAGAAACCCTGGTGCAGAGAACCAAGTGTCACCTGGTGTGAGGTTTTCCACAGTCTGGTTTCGAGCTGACTGGGTTCTTTACTGATCGCCACGCTACATGAACCGTCTTCAAAATCAGTTGGGTTGGCTTCTCACGTGCTACAAATGGCAGTTGTGTTTTCCTATCTTCTTATCTTTTTTAAGTAAGCACCTGTATTTAAACTTCTTAAAAGTTTTTTTTGAAACTAATTAAAATACAGGTAACATTTACCACTTTAACCATTTAAACCATATAGTTCAGTAGTGTTAGCTGTATTCCCATTGTCATGTATACCTTCTCGTCTGTAATACCCCTGTTCAACTCTCAGCTTTGTGAATCTCAACTTTCCTCCAAGGCTTGGCCATCACCGGTGAGTCCAAGAAACCTTTCCCAACCAGCCTGACAAGCACTCACTGTCTCTTCTTCCTTGGCTACGAATAGCAATATGACTTGCTTGGTGCTTAGCTCTTTCTGTCTTAGCTATTTTTCACAGCGAACTCCCCAAGGAGATTGTTTGCTCTTTTTCTCCAATTTCCTGCCTGGTTGGTGCTGAGTAAATGTTGATCATTTGGAAAAGGTAGAAGGAAAATGAGAGAGTGGAGGGTAGGCAAAGCGGGGTGCAGGGCCCTGATTCTGCCAGTGGCCCTTCCCCTTGCTTTATATGCAGTACCACATGCGGTGGCGGCCGGGTTAGGAGGCTGGCTGGCCTAGGGCGCAGTACCCTCTCCTCAGGCTCTTTGGGAGACCCATTAGCTATCCCAGAGGCTAAGCAATGGTGAACAGTGAGCTTTTGTTTTTTCCCCCCTCTCTTCAAGATTTTATTTATTTGACAGAGAGAGAGATCACAAGCAGGCAGAGAGAGAGGGGGAAACAGACCCCCTGCTGAGCAGAGAGCCTGATGCAGGATTCCAGGACCCTGAGATCATGACCTGAGCTAAAGGCAGAGGCTTAACCCACTGAGCCACCCAGGCGCCCCCCCCAACCTTTTTTTTTTTTTTTTAAGATTTTATTTATTTGACAGAGTACAAGCAAGGGGAGCAGCAGGCAGAGGGAGGAGAAGCAGATTCCCTGCTGAGTGGGGAGCCTGATGCGGGACTCGATCCCCAGACCCTGAGATCACAACCTGAGCCGAAGGCAGCTGTCCAACCCACTGAGCCACCCAGGCCCCCCAACAGTGAGCTCTTTTGTTCCAGTGCAGATCCCATGCTGTTCAAGCTGCTGTCTCTTCCCGCTGCATGATTTTACCTGAACTGTCCTCCCGCTGCTGTCTCAATGCTGTTCACCCGTCTCAACCCTTGGCGTCCTGCCTCGGAGGAGCTTTCCTGAGGATGCTGTTCCTCATGCTCTCTCTTGTCTTTAAACTTTTATAGCTGTTATTCCTAGATCACACAGTCTGATGGATTTTACTGCTCTGTTTTGCTCTGGTTGTGAGCCCCAAAGAGTCAGCTCTATGTCTAAGGATGTGCCTGCCATTGAATCAAGATAGCTGGTTTACCTTCCCACGTGGCCTCTTGTACTTTTAGATTCAGGGTCCTCTTCCTTTTGCTTTTTCCTCCCATGCCCTGATTGTTTCTGGTGGCCAAGTTTGTCTCAGCATCTATCAGAATAAGATTAAAGAGGAGATAATGATATTTATGTGTGTGAACAGAGATAAGACAATACGGATCACTGAAATGTTATATGCATGTGTTACAGCATAGGCAACAGTATACATGTTTTATGTAAATACATATGTTGCATACACACACCTACATAGCATACATACATATGTGTAAAGTCTAATACTTGAAAAGAAATTATATACCTGAGTACCCAGTGGTATGGTCTTTCCATCATCCTCACGTAATAGTTCACGTGCATATACGCCTTTCAAAAGTGCCCACCCCCTCACTACTCTCTCTCACGCGCACATCGTTGTGACTACGGTAGGTTCCGCAGATGGGAGAGCTGAGGCTCAGAGACATTGGGTGGTCACAGAGCTAGTAAAGGACAGAAGCAGAACTGAATAAAACCCCAGGCTTTTTGCCTTAACTCGAGCATCTTTGCCATTACCCCCTGTGGCGTCTTCTCATTTAATCTTATCCTAGCCTTACAGCAGCGGTGCAATGGCTCTCATCTTTTCCGAGGCCCATAATCCCGGGGCCTGAGCAGACCTCGAGTTAAACTGCCTCCAGTCCTGCACCTGCTGCTTGGTGGGGTACCCCCCCCCCCGCCCTATCAGGCCCCTGAGAACTTCTCCCCTTGTGCCAGCCCACTGCTTCCCTCTGCAGCTGCCTCCCACCCCAAGTTTGCCTTTGTAAAGGCAAACACCTCTTGCCTCTTTTTCTCGGTCCTTCTCTCTGAGGCTCGGGGATTCTGCCACCTGACAGACTCTCGCATTGTTGATTCTTCCCTCCTTCCGGGGCCCTGGAAAGTCGCTTCAGGTGTGATGATGTCACATGCTCACTTTTGCCAGGTCTGCCTCTTTGCTCTTGACCGTGGTCCCCGCCTCGTACCCTTGTTTCTAATGAATGCTTCATGACCTGTGAATGAGGGGCTTGCTCTGGAGATGCCGGGAGCCTGCTTTTTCAGGCCTGCTATTGCCCTCCTATTGAAGGAATAACTGTTTTTTTTCTTTTTGCCTTCCAGAAATTCACGAAGTAGCAAAATCATTTGGAACTGTTTTGAATCCCCTTTATCACGGTGGAATGTTGGTAAAAGTGTTGCCCTGTTTGACCAGAATGTTGTGGATTTTAATGGGATGATTGTACTTAGGTGAAACCCTTCATCTGAGGACTTCAAAGGCCTCCACTTTGCTTAATAGTTACCATCACACCCTAAAGAGGGACATCAAGATGCCACGGTCCTAGATTCTCTCTGATTCTGTGTGTGTGTATGTGTGTGTGCATGTGTGCAGTTGCTTCTTTATTTAGCATTTTGTTTGTTTTCTTAGCCTCACCATAGACAAGTTTCAGAAATCTAACAGTTAACACAGCTGGTTTCCATGAAAATGACAACCTAAAGAGTAGCATACATGAGTTGCCTTTGTTTTGTGGGATGAAAATGTTAGGAGGCTTATGAAGGACTGGAGGCAGTCGGGTATGGCTGGGAGGGAAGCAGCTGTGGGTAGAATCTAGTCCGCCCACCCAGACTGTGCCCTTATGTCCCCAGAGCCGTGGAACAGGTTTCACCATTGTTGGCACTACTAGTTGGGTTCATGGGAAAGATGATCCTATGAATGAGCTCTAGTGGGGAATGTAGGTGCTGCATGATCACCCACATTGGTCCTTTTAGCAGCACTTTTTTTTTTTTAAAAAAAAGATTTTATTTATTTATTTGACAGACAGAGTTCCCAAGTAGGCAGAGAGAGAGAGAGAGAGGGAAGCAGGCTCCCCACAAAGCAGAGAGCCCGAGGCGGGGCTCGATTCCAGGACCCCAAGACCATGACCTGAGCTGAAGGCAGAAGCTTTAAGCCAGTGAGCCACCCAGGCACCCCCTTTTAGCAGCACTTTCGAGAAAAGAGCCTGTGTCACCATTAGAGGAAAGGTTCCTAATTAAAATAACACCAAAGACTCCCTCTCCCCCACGCCCCACCCCTGGTCTCTGCAATCACTTAGGCTATGGAAACAGCCTCTGGATAAAGGGATGGGTTAGTTAAGACAAGACTCTTCTGGAGAAAAACCTCTCAGGGGTGGCATATAGAAATGACCCAGAGCAGTCCCCCTGCCCGCACCCCCCTCCTGTTGGGCTGGGGCTCAGCACGGCTGCTTTCGGCCAGAGCGTATGTCGTGCTGCGGGATTGTGGTGGTTCTCATCTGGAAGGAGCTTTCCTACCCACAGTTACATTTTCCTTTCTCTACCCTCCCCCAAAGGAGCTGGTCTTTCCACAGTCCAGTTCCTTCCCCAGCTCAGGCCATCTATTTCTTGACTCAGCAGGGGGAGACAGAGTCCCAGAGACCCTGCCTGCTGCACTTTCCAACACCGGAAGGTGCCACATGTTCTTTATTTCATTATTGATGCATACGTGTTTTGAAATCCTCTCTATTTCGTGCTTACTGTATGTGTGGAGTCCCGTTCCGCGCCCCCGGGCCTTCCCTCAGCCTCCTACCCCCGCTGATGGCCGCCCAGCCTGTTCTACAGAGAGATGGAGATTCTCTGGAGTTTCTCTCCTTGGACAGTTCCGTCTCCCAGAGAAGGTGATGCCTTAGCTTCCCTGTAAATCCCGTAGCTTTCGAGTAGCTTCCCTTCACCATTCGTTTCCAGTCATTAATCTTGGGAGCCTCTCGGTTGGGATCCTCAACCATCCCCTCCACACCTTGCTGCTGCCGTCCCTTCTGCCATGAGGAGGGAGTCCAAGTTCAGATCCCAACAGATGGGCTACCCTTGCAAACCTCACTCGCTCGCTCTCCTTCTCTCTTCTCCTCCCGACCCAACTGTTCCTTCTCTAACCTGGACACCAGCTCTGAATTATTGAGGCGAGAGCTGAAGGTCAGTCTACCCCCCTCCCAGGAGTGAACTCCTTTGCATCGTCCCCTGACAGCTGTCTGGTACCCAACTTGGGAACATCCTCTTGGGGTGACCGAATGCACTCTCCCTAGTGGCGCCATTCCATTGTTCTGTAGCTTGAATTATTAGAAAATCAGTTCCCCTTTCCTTTTCTTCTTCCAAAGCAACACAGATGAATTTTTTCTCTTGGAATGTTTGAGGATAGCTTCCCTCTCTCTTTCAGCCTTTTGGGCTTCCAATCTTAAATTTGTATAGAAACCCGGCGCCTGGGTGGCTCAGTGGGTTAAGCCTCTGCCTTCAGCTCGGGTCCGGTCCCAGGGTCCTGGGATCGGTGGCATAGGGCTGTCTGCTCGGCAGGGAGCGAGCTTCCCCTGCCCTCTGTCTGCCTCTCTGCCTACGTGTGATCTCTGTCTGTCAAATAAATAAATGAAAATCTTTTTAAAAAAATTTGTGTAGAAACTATTCCCCAGCTATTGATTTCTGAGCAAATCTACCAGTGCAGCCCTTTACTTGCGAAGTCCTCAACTGTCTTCTTTGAGCACCCCCTTCTCTCTCTGATTTGATTTCCCCTCTCCTAATCTTCAGTCTCGAGAACATTCTCTGGACACAATTGTTTCGTCTTCTGTGCTCCAGAGGCTCTTGTTCACACACCCTGTTTCCAGCCTTGTCTTTATCAATCTGCAGAACTTGGGAAAGATAGGATCACCTTTAATCATTTAGAAAAATCTCCTGCTGAGTGGAAGGTAAAACTTAGTGAATGTTTAATTTTCTCTCTTCTAGTTCTTTCCTTTAGAAAGCTTCCTTTTTCATATTTTTCTAAAACCTTCAGATGACTACAGAGTATTTATCTCCAGCCCCAATTTGTTACTCATTTTTTAATCTTAAACTGCCTGAGCTCACTAGGATGTCCTGTTGGCAGCCTGATTTAAGATAGCTCGTTTTCTCCACCCAGTTTCTGCAAATCCACTACTCATATAATCATCCTATTGGTCTTTGTATAATAAGCTGCTTGCAGGGTGCCTGGGTGGCTCAGTTGTTTAAGCCTCTGCCTTCGGCTCAGGTCATGATATGTGGGTCCTGGGATCGAGCCCCACATCGGCTCTCTGCTCAGCAGGGAGCCTGCTTCCCCCTCTCTCTCTGCCTACTTGTGACCTCTCTCTTTGTCAAAAAAAAAAAAAAAAACAAACAAAAAACAAAAAACTTAAAAAAAAGCTGCTTAGAGATTTTTGAATGATCTTGATTCTTTGTCATTAAGTAGCAGTCTCTTTTCCTAGACCATGAGTCCTCAACTGTGCCATAATCCTCACACTTTCTGGTTTCTCTTTAACTGTCAGTGGCTATACCATCCTGCAGGTCCCCAGGTTCACAGCTTTAAGGATCATTTTTGGCACAGCGTTTCCTCTCTCCATGCAGTGAGTATCCAGTTTTGCTGACCCTTCCTTGCTTTTTTCATTCATTGTTCATGTTGATTTTTAAGCCACCTTCCTTCACCTGAATTTTTCACAGCAGCCTTATTTTTGGTGTTCCCTGATTTATTTTTGTCTTATCCTTCTCCAGTCTGCCCCACACTCAACCTTTGAATAGTCTTTTTTTTTTTTTTTTTAAAGATTTTATTTATTTATTTGAGAGAGAGACAGTGAGAGAGAGCATGAACGAGGAGAAAGTCAAAGAGAGAAGCAGAATCCCCGTGGAGCCGGGAGCTGGATGCGGGACTCCATCCTGGGAGGATCATGACCTGAGCCGAAGGCAGTTGTCCAACCAACTAAGCCACCCAGGGGTCCCTCAACCTTTGAATAGTCTTAAACAGTGTTTTTGTGGTTTTACTCTCCTGGTCAGGTATCAAAAGTGTCTACCTTCTTCACTGGATTAATTTTGAGATCTTGTATGACTCCTCACCTCCAGAGAGAAAATCTGGGGGGCCGGAGCTCTGAGGGCAAGCATGGGGGCACTTCTCTTCTCCTGGCCTCTTGTTTATTACCGTGTCGAACACCTCTCTTCCCTTATCTTCTTCTTCTTCTTCTTTTTTAAAAAATAACAACTTTACTCAGATATAATTTACACAAACCATACAAGTCACCCACTTAAAGTGGACAGTGGTTTTAGGCACATTCACAGAGTTGTACGTCCATCGCTACTGTGAATTTTAGAACATTTTCATCACCCCAGAAGAAACCTCAGATTCATTGGCAGTCACTCTCCTTCTCCTTTTTCCCCAGCTCCTGGCAACTACTGATTCACATTTTGTGTTTTTTTTTTTTTTTTGAAGATTTTATTTATTTATTTTAGAGAAAGAGCACAAGGGTAAGTAGGGGGAGGAACAAAGGGAGAGGGAGATAATCTCCAGCAGACTCCGTGCTGAGCTCACAGCCTACGTGGGGCTGTATCTCACAACGCTGAGATGGAACCAGGAGTCTACCCTCAACCGACCGAGCCACCCAGGTGCCCTCTAATTTACATTCTCTATTTGTCTATTCTGGACATTTCATATAAATGGGATCATATAATGTGCAATCTTTTGTGATTGGCTTCTTAGCATAATGTTTTCAAGGCCGTTCAAACTGGGTTTTTTTAGATTCTGTGTTTGCTTGTCATTCATTCATCAGAGGGCCAACTGTATCAACTGTACTTTCTTATGTTCCGTATTCTTGATGCTCTGATATTTGTGGCCTCTCTGACTGGGCAAAGACTGCCCGCCCCTCCCAGGGTTAGCCAATTCTTAGAGATAGCAAAGGACTCCCCTGGAGCACACTTTTCCTATGCAAATGAACCAATGAGGAAGCCTACACCCTGAACCAACCACCGACTTGACTTTATCTACTGCTCACACACCACACCAGTATTTTTTGCATGAAATCACCCCAGGGCCAGGTACCAGCTGACTAGGGACAGCCCCTATTTCCTAAAGCTGTCAGAATTGTTCAGACAAGACAGTCCTAAATTGTTTACCCTGTCCTGCCTTGCCTTTCCTGCAGAAAACCTAATAAAGGCTCTGGTTCCGGCTTTCTCCTACTCCTCCTGCCTCCAGACCCAAACCGGAGCTTCCCCTGTGGCCCTGTGTGGCACGGTGTGCCCTCCTCTTGGGAATTGTGAGTAATAAAGATCTGCTTCCAGTGGCATTGACCTCTCTGTGTCATCACTCAATAGCCTCCATGAGGTATAATTCAGCAGGTAAAATTGAGGCAAAGGCTCATTTATGTTCCATGTGTCAGTTTTTCATTCCATTTTTTTAAACTGGATTGTATGCATACACCACATTCTTCATTCTTCAGCTGATGGACATTTGGGTTACACCCTCTTCTGGTTATTGTGAAAAATGCTGCTGTGAGATTTGAGTGTGGATATGTTTTTGGGTCTTTTGGGTGTATTCCTAGGTGTGGAATTGCTGAGTCATATGGTAACTATACATAGCATACAGAACAGCCAAACTGTCTTCTAAGGGGGCTACATCATTTTATAGTCCCACCAGCAACTGGTGAAAGTTCCAATTTCTGCACATCTTCATCTATACTTATTATTGTGTGACTTTTTAAATTTGGTCATCTTCATAGATTTGAAGTGTGGTCTTACTGTGGTTTTAATTTGCAGTTCTCTATTAACTAATGATGTTGAGCAACTTTTCATGTGTTTATTGGCTGTTTGTATGTCTTCCTGGAAAAATGTTTCTTTTGCCCATTTTAAAATTAGGTTATTTTGTCTTCTTATTGTTGAGTTGTAGGAGTTCTTTATGTATTCTGGATATAAGTCCCTTATTACATATATGATTTGAAAGTATTTTCTCTTAATGTGTGGATTGTCTTTTCATTTTCTTGCTGGTGTCTTTTGAAATGCAATTTTTAAAAATTTTTTGATAAAATCAGCTTACATATTTTTTCTTTCCCTGCTTTTGATTTTGGTGTCATATATAAGATATCTTTGCCTAATTCAAGGTCATGGAGATTTAGTCCTAAGTTTTCTCTTAAGAGTTTTATTGTTTTCGCTCTTACTTTTAGGTGTATGATCTATTTTGAGTTAATTTTTGTATATGGCATAAGACAGGAGGCCAAGTTCATTCTTTTGCATGTAGATATCCAGTTGTTCTAGCACCATTTGTTGAAAAGACTATTCTTTCCTCATTGACTTGTTCTGGCACACTTGTCAAAGATCCATTGATCATTAATGTAAGGGTTTATTTCTGGATTCTCAATTCTGTGCCATTGACCTACACATCTAAATGATCTCTTTGTCCATATGTCGGTACCACCAGTCTTGATTACTGAAGCTTTGTAGTAAGTTTTGAGAGCAGGAAGAGTGGGTCTTCCTACTTTGTTCTTCTTTGTCAGAATTGGTTTGGTAATTCTGGGTCCCTTATATTTCCATGTGAAATTTATAGTTTGTCAATTTATGCAAAAAAAAAAAAAAAAAAAGAGCAGCTGGAATTTGGAAAGGGATTGTGTTGACCTTATAGATCAATTTGGGGGAGTATTGCCATCTTAACAGTATTAAATCTTCCAGTCCTTGAATATGGGATATCTTTCCATTTATTTAGATCTTTTTTAATTTCATTCAATGATGTTTTGTAGTTTTCAGTGTACAAGTCTTGTACTTCTTTTGTTACATTTATTCCTAAGTAATTTTTCTTTTTGATGATTTTGTAAATGGGATCCTTTGCTTAATTTCTTTTTTTCTATTTTTTAGATTTTATTTATTTATTTGAGAGAGAGCACAAGCAGTGGGGCGGGGCAGAGGGAGAAGCCAACCCCCGCCTGAGCAGGGAGCCTGATGCTGGACTGGATCCCGATGTGGGACTGGAACCCAGGACCTTGGGATCATGAGCAGAGTCAAAGGCAGAGGCTTAACTGACTGAGCCACCCAGGTGCCCTGTTTGCTTAATTTCATTTCGTATTGTTCACTGCTAGTATGTAGAGATACAGCTGATTTTTGTATATCGATCCTGTGTCCTATCCCCTAGTTGAACTTGTTTTATGTTCTAAAGAGAGAGAGAGAACGAACAGGGGAGTGGCAGGCAGAAGGACCCTGGGATCATGACCTGGTCTGGAGGTAGACACTTAACCCACTGAGCCACCAGGCATCCCTCTTAGGATTTTTTTTTTGTATGCAAGATCACATCATCTGGGAATAGAAATAGTTTTACTTTTTCCTTTCCAATTTAGATGACTGTTATTTCTTTTTCTTACCTAATTTCCCAGGTTAGAGCTTCCAGTATAATGTTGAATAGAAGTGGCAACAGTGGCCATCCTTGTCCTGCTCCTAATCTTAGGAGGAAAACATCCAGTCTTTCACCATGAAGTTTGATGTTAGCTGTGGGTCTTTCATAGATGGCCTCTTATCTTTTTGTCATCCTACACTATCTAGTTTCTGTCTGCTCTCTGAATTTATGGTATGGTGGAAGGAATATGGACCTCAAAATCAGATTTGGATTTGAATTAATCAGTTCTACTAGGAGATGTTGAGTGTTAGACACCAGGATATAGAAGAAAATCCCTGCTCCCAAACCACTCTAATATGGTGAAAGACTGTCATATGGGTAAAACATTTTAGTGTGATAAGTGCTGTGATGGGAATATGGCCAGGGCTGTGAGGAGTACAGAAAACAGGCTCTGGGGAAGACTGACTTGAGGATATGATGCCTAATTGCTCTTGAACAATTAGAGATAGTCTTGGAAGAGAGGGAACATGTGCAGAGGTGGGATGGTAGCTGGATTCTTTGAACCATAGGTTGGTCTGTGAGACTTGAGTGTGGGGTGCTTGCAAGTGAGGGGCTTAAGGTGATGCTAGAGAGTTAATTGGGGCCTTGCAAGCTTCTGAAAGCTTTGTAAGAACTGGATGGTGGTAGGGGAGGAGGTGGATGGGTGGTGAGTGAGGCCATGAATGGGAAGATCTGGAGATAGGACGTTGTTTCTAAGCAGGGAAGAATCAAGGGCCCAAAGTAAAGATGGAAGAAGGGAAGAGAGTCAAGGAAGATTCAGAGGTGGAGGTAGCAAGGTATGTTGCACTTGACTGTGAGAGGTGAAGAAAATGGACTTGAAGAGAATGATTCTCAGGTTTTCGATGTGGGATTATGGGTTGTTTGGTGAACTAAGCTGAAATTGAGTTTTCTCATCTATAAAATGGGAAAAGTATTTCCCTGATAATAGTATATGGGAATCTCAACACAGGCACATGGTTGAAACTCAAGAAATACTCATTCTTTTTGCTTCCCCCATTGTTTCTGTTTCTTCTGTTCTTTAAATGTAGGCCTTCGTTAGGTTAGTTCCTGCCTTCACAGTGCTTTTCTTTGCTGTGTCCCATAGTCCCCACTGGTACCCATGTGTGGGTTCCTCCCACATCTCTCTCGCCACCTTCAACTCTTTCCTAAGTATTTTCGACTATGTTCTGGGCATCTGAATGGCCTCTTAATTTTCACAAAGAGAACCATCCCCCAGATCTCTTCTTCCTCCTCATGTCCATAAGCCTATGAATGCTGCTGTCATTTTCTGTCATTCTAACTTCAAATCTTTTTTTTTTTTTTCCTGGTTGAAAAACACATTTATCTCTTATGGTTTCTAGTTTTCCAGAGTCATTTTGATGTCTTTCGCTTCTCTCATCTCCTCACATTCACTGAAATTCGGGCTCAGTTTAATCCCCTCCATAACACTGTACACACCCGTTTCCTTTTCTACCCCCATAGTACTGCCTTCAGGCTTCCATTATTAGTCTCATCTGAACTAAAATAGTCATTCTCTACCCCTGGCTTCTGCCCCTTTTGGTCCACTCCGCAGGCAGCTGCCAGGCTGAGCTTCTAGGAACTGTCTCGATCATGACGTTCAGTTGAATGTCTTCATTGAGTTCTCCACACCCACTGGGTTTTTGCTTAAGGCACTGCATGTCCAGACCCCGTGTGCTTCTCCAGTTTTATCTCCCCACATCCTTGCAGAAAAATGAGAGAGTCTTTTGTACCTTAAGAATCATCTCTCTCTCTTCCCTTGTGGAAAGCGTACTTGTTCTCCAAGTCACAGCTCATGGATCCTGCCTGACTCTCATCAAACCAGATAATTCTCCTTCCTCATATCCTGTAGGACTCTGTGCTTCTTTAAAATGATTTGTGTACATATCTTATCTCTCCTACTGGATTCAATCTCTTCCACGGTGCCACCTTCATCTCTATAACCCCCAGAATGCCTTTCTCATATTCAGTAGATATTTGTTATAGCATGTACTACATTCTCTTCTTCCTGAAGCATGAGTTTTACTTTTCCAAATGCCTGTCCCCAAGGGTCTGTGACACAGGCAGTAAGAGGATGAAGGCGAGCAGACTTTTCCCTGTGGATCTTTTTGGAATTTAATACTGAAGAGTATGAGGATATTACAAAGACATTCTTATTAAATTCTTGGTAATGAAGTCTAGCATCATTTGGTGGCTTTGATATAGTCCATGTAACGTTTAACTCTTTATGTGGCTTGCTTTGGTCATGTCATCATTGACGATATGGGAGTTTGAGAGATTAGGAAACGGACCCAAGTGCTGTGCCGTTCTGCAGAGCTGTACGTACTAGTCTGGCTTTTCCTTGTAGAATCTAGAACTTACGCTTATGTACTTCTTAGTTACTTTCAGTCAAAGTAAATAGCCAAGTGATTCATTTGGGAAATTACTCGAGGTATGCCCCGCCTTTCCCTGTCCTTCCCTGGAGGCTTCTCCCCAAGACTGCCTCTCCTGGATTTGGAAGGAGGTAGCTCTCAGTCCCAGTTTCCGATGAGTGATTTCCAGGAACCGAGAAGGGAAGCAGGGATAGAAAGAGTTAGGTAGTTTCTGTCTTGGGCTCAAAAACCTCAGTCCTCAGTTCCTCCAGCACTGTCTCCTGGCAGCCAGACAAGGAGGGAGAGAAACTGTGAAGGGTGCCAGGGTGCCAGTAGAGCATCCGAGTCCTTGGCAGCGCTCAGAATAGCATTCACAGCTCTCAGTGATTCATCGTGCGCAGGCCTGCCCACCCATGATCTGAGCTGCTGAGGACAGCGTGAGTCAGGCCTCCAGCAGCTTCCTTTCCTGCCTTAAATTCTGTGCCCTTCCCAGGCTTGCTCGGCTGCGGAACAGAGGGGAGGCCGATGAGGCAGGCGGCGCTACCGGCCAGGAGAGGTACAGCTCCCATCTATTTTTGTTTGAAGGGCTTCCTGCTCCTGTCTGCACTAAGCCCTAGGGAAATAAGGAGAAGAATAGGAATCTTGGTATTTGGAAGGTAGTGGTCATTTTCGAGACCTATATAAATTTGGGGCCTAATTTTGTTGTTGTTGTTGTTGTTAAGATTTTATTTATTTATTTGAGGGAGAGAGGGAGAAGCAGACTCTCCACAGAGCAGGGAGCCTGATGCGGTGCTCCATCCCAGGACCCCTGGACCACGACCTCACCCAAAGGCCATCACCCAACCGATCCAGCCACCCAGGCGCCCCAATTAAGGGCCTGCTTAGCCCCATTCTCTGGACACGCTTTTACATTGATCTCTGCGATATCCCTCAGTGTTATGTTTTGCATCTCCTAAATCTGATCTGCATTCTCTTCTGTCCCGTTCTTCTCTCTTTTTTAAAGATTTTATTTATTTATTTGACAGACAGAGATCACATGTAGGCAGAGAGACAGGCAGAGAGAGAGAGGAAGGGAAGCAGGCTTCCTGCTGAGCAGGGAGCCCGATGCGGGACTCGATCCCAGGACCCTGAGATCATGACCTGAGCCGAAGGCAGCAGCTCAACCCACTGAGCCACCCAGGCGCCCCGACCGTTCTTCTCTCTTAATTCTTTTCTTTCTCCCCTCGCTCAGCAAGAATTGGATTTATGTATGAAATCACAGCTGTTGGATTTTTCCTTTTCAGGATAGCTTTTCAACCAGGTATGTCGCATCTCTTTGCTGGTCCTCCCCTGTCAGTAGCCCTAACTCAGAGGATATTACTAAACCCAAATTATCTCAACACCAATCCTGGTGTTCTCAGCACTAAACCCCCCTACTGTGGGTCCAGACCTGGAGTTCACCGCATTTGTCCCCTTTGATCTGCAGCAGAATCCCTGGTTCAAAAATCATTCTGATGTCATAGTTGGCTTAAAAATGGGTCCTTCTTGATCTGGTCAACCCGAGACAGGCCCCAGGTCTCCTTTAGCTAAGCTTCCCATTCTCTCATCACTGTGTAGCTCTTGCTGTGTATCCCACTTTCTGCTTGTAGCAGGGGTTGTTTTCCTCTCTCGCCACTTTCCCAGCACTGATTTTCTTGAATCAGGAAACGCTCAGGTTCAAACTATGACATGTCCATGTTCCTCCTTCATAGCGGGAGCTCCTTGCCTTCTAGCCCTGTGTGTGTCTGTCACCCGAATCATTTCAGGATGCTTTAGAGAAATCCAGGCATAGCTAGGTTGGGTGACTTGTCTTAAGTGACAGCACGCCATCTGAACAAGAGTGATGATTGACTGCTTTAGAGGTTTTTCTGTTTTCCCTTCCTGGTGGCTGTGTGGCATCCATGCTCTGAGGAGAAGGCAGCTTTACCAGCAAAACATCCAAGTGTGTTTATTTCCAAAAAGAGCTATACAAGATGAAGCATGGGGGGCTGCGTCGATTCCACCACAAGTGAGGACGGGAAACAGGAGGAGGTTGGGTGTAATACTTCACTTCTGTACAGGGTCAACACCTGTCACAAATGTGACCCGGTCTCCGGACCAAAGCTAATTCCAAGCGCGGCTAAATGACCCACATACTCCAGATACGTTACACAATATTTTAAAGCACAAGGCATAGTTATCTCAAATTCGCTGTGATGGGATAATTTGGGGGTGCTTCAGGGTGAAGTGTTTTGAAGTAGCTTTCATTTTTATCATTGGAGCACTGCCATGAAATAGGTACAGGGATTTACAGAGAAATGCAGAGGAATAGGTACAGAGAAACAGGACAGAGATTTAGGCCCACTGTGAAGTGAGGACCCTGAGGCAAAGGGAAATGAATGAATGAATGGATGAATGAATGAATGAATGAATGAAGCCATTCAGCATTTATTCTAAAGCACACAGATTTGGGTAGCACAATTGAGATTAGACCCTTTCATCTGTGTTTGATTTCTTCTATCACACTGTTCTTTTTTCGGGAAACTTCTTCCACAGATGAGACCAGTCCATCCCCAGAAGGACCTGTGCTCTGAGTGGTTTTATTAAAGCCATAGTGTGTTTCTCGGAATTATCCACACGCTTTTCCCAACAGTGGTGCGTATGGCATCTGGAGTTTATACTGAGTCCTGAGAATAGGCCCCCTTCCATAGGCGCTCAAGACTCAACTCTTCTGGCTGTGTCCGTGCCTTCCCAGACCCTCTCCTGCTATAGCATCCACTTGACTTTCTCCTGACTGTGCTACTTCCCATCTAATTGGCTCCTTATCTTACCAGCTCCCTGGCCTGTGGGGAAGGGGACAGGACACTCCTTGCTCTCTGGGCTTCCCTTCATTCTGTAAGTACGTCTTGAACGTCTGCTGTGTGTTGGGTTCTCTAGTTACACCTGCTTATCATCATCATGTCCATCCAGGGACCTCAGGTAAGCCCTCCCTCTTCCTGTAACGAGTTCAGTGCTGGACTGAGCATCCCAGCCTCTTTCTTACCATCGCTGCCAAGGAATTGAAGATCTGTGACCGTCCACACATCCTATTATAGTTTTCTAGACCTTCAGTTTAGTACCTGCATTTATAGGACAGTGCAGCCACCATGAAGGCAGTTAGGCTCATTGGACTTCCTAATCAAGTGGGAACACTTTTTGGTTCAAAATCTCTCTAACCATGTTTCATGGGATTGGCAGGCTATGATCATGGCTTTTCTCTCCTTGCCCTTGCCAGACATCACTAATCAATGACCAAGACACTTAGTCAAACAGAGTCTGGACACAGATTTGAGGGTCCTCGAAGTGAAACACTAGTGCCACTACATCTTACCGTATTTGGCCTAAGGAGTTAACACTATTTTCAAAACCTTTTCAGACCAACACCTCTTTCTGTCCTTCCTACCTACACTTATCCTGACCTCCAGGCCCTCGACCTCTCATTCTGCCAGACACCCCGGACTGCCTCCTCTTACTGCTTCACAGAACTCAGAAAATCCCATGGCTGACCACTTCAAAGATGTGCCTTTAGTGGTCCAAGAATGCCTCGCTCTTGGACTTCTGTTACACGCATCCTAAGCATACTTAGAAGCCAGCTCCTGCCTTAAGATTTTTCTTCTCTCTACTTCAAGTGCCAAGCGTTCATGGCTGGGCCATGGCGTGGCTGACACTCAGCAGTCATGGAATTCTGCCTCTGTTGGCTCTCTGTGTCACATTCAGCAGCAGATAAGCCATCACCGAGCCATCAGAGAGTCTCCCTTCTGATCTTATTGATGAGCAGGAAGCCATCTTCCGTCCTCTCCACTGAAACATGCTCTGTTGACTTCCTCCTACCTTCCCCCTTCACTTCTGACTGCATTATCTGGACCTTCGCCAGGTCTCTCCACTCTACCCCTGGCATCTTCTTCTGCTGCATCTGTTTACTCTTCTTTCTCTTTCTAGTCTCTAGTCTCCTCTGTGCTAGTGGTTTTTCTACTCCAGTCTCTCCTAACCTAAAAATCGGTAAAATGAATTAAAATGATGCAACAAACAAACAAACAACAACAACAAAAAACAACCACTACCCCTCTCTTCACCTTCACTGTTAAATGAATTGAAAATCATCCACACCCTAAATAGTATAACCACCACCCTCTGCCCCATTCTGACACTCCCTCTCCCCCTTGCAGCTGTCAGCTTCTCCTGCTCCTCCAAAGAGCCCCTCCCTGGCGCCCCTTCCTCTTCATTCCTATCCCATGGCTACTGTTTGGGGCCAGACCTCCCTTACATCTCCCCTAGCTGTCCAGAAGCCTCTGCCACTTCGTCCAATCTGTTTTACGCATCGATGCCTAGCTAATCAGTCTCAGGGACAGCTTTGAGAACTTCATACTCCTCAAAATTAAGTGGAAAATCCCCACTTTGGCAGTCATGGCACCCTGGTCCTGGTCTTCCCTTACCTTTGCAGCTCCATCTCTACTTGGATTCTCCAGCCAAAATGGACTCTGTACTGAAATGTACCCTCTGTTCTTCCTCTTGACCTTGACTCATGCTTTCTTTTCTGGAGCCGCCTCGCTTTCTTATCTGTCCTTCACTGTTCGGCTCAAGTTCCCTCACCTCCACAAATTTTTTAGTGATTCCCCAACCAATTATGATCTCTTTTCTGAATCTCTTGGAACTTCCTGAAAGCACTCGTAGTACTACTATTTGGTCTATTTCTGGCCATTGATCTCCTTGAGGATAAAGATTATATATTTTTAATTTTATCTACCGTCTCAGCCCAGTGTCTAGTGTAGAGCTTCGCATTATTGCTGAGTCCTAGCTCAGTGCACACCAGATGTCCAGTGTTAATCACTCTGAGCCCAAGGTCTCAAACTGGTGGCCCACAGCTCACACAGTAATCCCTGACGCGTTTTGTTCAGTCACGGTAGAGTTTCGTTTTGTTTTGTTTGCTGGTGGTAAATTATGTGAAATATAAAATTTGCCATTTTAGCCATTTTTAGGTGCACAGTGCAGTGGCATTAATTACGCTCGGTGTTGTGCAACCATCACCACCCTCTGTTTCTACAAGATTTTCATCACCCCAAACAGAAACTCTATAACTTTAAGCAATAATTCCCGAGCCCCTGTTAACCTCCTATCTACTTTCTATGAGTTTGCCTCGTCTAGATATTGCATATGGTGGAGTCATACAATATCTAAGCTTCTGTGTTGGGTTTATTCTACTTAGTGTAACTTTTTTGTTTTTTTTTTAAGATTTATTTATTTATTTGACAGATCACAAGTAGGCAGAGAGACAGAGGAGGAAGCAGGCTCCCTGCTGAGCAGAGAACCCGATGCAGGGCTCCATCCCAGGACCTTGGGATCACGACCTGAGCCAAAGGCAGAGGCTTTAACCTACTGAGCCACCCAGGCGCCCCTAGCATAATGTTTTCAGGGCTCACCCATTATGTAGCATGTAGCAATACTTCATTCTTTTTTTATGGCTGAATAATATCCCTTCTGTGATGTAGATAGACCACATTTTGTTTATCCATTCATCTCTCGATGGACATTTGGGTTGTTCCCACCTTTTGGCTCTTGTGAATAATGCTACAACAAGCACTGGCATAACAAATCACTGTTTGAGTCCCATTTTAAAATTCTTTTGGGTATATACCTGGGGGTGAAATTGCTAGGCCAGATGGTAATTCTATGTTAAATTTTTTGAGGAATCCACTCCAGAGTATTTAAAATTTAAAGTACGTAGCAAGTTTAAAGAATGAAGGATTACATTAGATTTTTTTTTTTTTTAACTTCTCTTGGGAAAAAGGAAAAAAAGAAGTCTAGCCCTTCTGGGTCTATCAGGCCCTCTTCTGTAGGGATATAATCTGCTGGGGATAAGTGGGACCACTCCCTGCAGATCCGGTATCTGGTCTCCAGCTCAACAAGGCCCTCTCTGGGGGGCATCAGACATGGGCATTCTCTGCCTGGGCCCAGTCTTAGCCTTTGTTCTGGTTCCGTCCCTTCATTATGTCTTCCCAGGCCTTCCATACAACCACTTTTTCCTTTCTGTGTTCATATTCACTCCATGCCCTTTGAGTACATACTGTTCCTTTCCTTTTCTAGGCTGTATTTATCTTTAAGGCAGAGTACCTGTCTTTTTTTTTTTTTTTTTTTTTGGTTTCAGATTTGTCAGGACCAATGCACATACTGTTGGTATCCAAAGTCTTAGTTATACTACATTTTAAAATGGAATATCTGAGTTTTAGGGAAGATCTGTTACATAGTTATGACTAACAAGTCAACCAACTGCTGTATTGCACTGTGGAATGTTATAAGAAAAGGGGAAAAAGTCTAAAATTGGGGAAATGAATTACAGATGACAGGCAATGAGGGAAGAGCTAACCACTTCCTCATTTAAAATATTTCTTCATAAGGTTTTCTTTTTTTTTTAATCACTGTAGGCTGTATCTGATGAAAATCATCTAAAAGACAATTTATGGAAAACTGACGTACATTGTCATAGAACAAGTTAATACGAAAAAAAATGAAGATGTCATGTCTATATCGACATGCAGCAAAAACCGAATCACTACCACACGTCCTATAAAAAAAATAACTCAGAATGGGTCACCGCCTAAATGTAGGCGCTAAAACTATAAAACTTTATTTTTTTAAAAAATATTTTATTTATTGATTTGTGTGAGGGATAAGGGAGAGAGCACAAGCTAGGTTGGGGGGAGAGGCAGAGGGAGAAGCAGACTCCCTGCTGAGCAGGGAACCTGATGTGGGGCTTGATCCCAGGACCCGGGGATGATGACCTGAGCCAATGGCAGATGCTTAACTGAGTGAGCCAACCAGGTGCCCCAAAACTATAAAACTCTTAAAAAGAAACAGAGGAATAAATCTTTGTGATGCTGATTCAGGTAGTGGTTTCTTTAGATATGCACCAAAAGTGTAAGCAACAAAAGAAAAATAAATTGGACTTCATCAAATTGAAAATGTTTGTGTTTCAAAGGATACAATCCAGAAAGTGTAAAAGCTCATAGAATGGGAAAAGTATTTGGGAAAATACTACATTTTGTAGTAATGGGAAAATCATATTTCTGATAAGGAACTTATATCCAGAATATATAAGGAGCTCTTACAAGTCAACAATAAAAAGAAAAATAACCCAATTTAAAATTAGACAAAGGATCTGTAGAGCTATTTCTCCAAAGATGTTATACCAGGAGCCAATAAGCACCTGAAAAAAAAGCTCAACATCCTTAGTCATGAGGAAAACACAAATCAAAATCACAATGAGATACCGCTTCATAACCATTAGGATGTTTGTAATTAAAAAAACACAATAACAAGTGGTAGAGAAACGTTGGAAACATCATACATTGCTGGTAGGATTGTAAAGGCCACTTTGAAAAGTAGCCTGGTGTTTCCTCAAAATGTTAAACATGGGGCGCCTGGGTGGCTCAGTGGGTTAAGCCTCTGCCTTCGGCTCAGGTCATGATCCCAGGGTCCTGGGATCAAGCCCCGAATCAAGCTCTTTGCTCAGCAGGGAGCCTGCTTCCCTTCCTCTCTCTCTCTGCCTGCCTCTCTGCCTACTTGTGATCTCTGTCAAATAAATAAATAAAATCTTTAAAAAAAAAAATGGAGAAAAAAATGTTAAACATGGAGCTACCATATGACCCAGCAATTCCACTCTTAGGTGTAGACACAAGAGGATGAAAACGTATGTCCACGTAAGGATTCATTGCAGCATTATTCAGAATAGCCACAAGATTGGAAACCACATGAATTTCCATCAACTAATGAATGGATAGATGGAACTGGTACATGCATGTCACGGACTATTATTCAACCATGAAAAGGAATGACATTTTGCTACATGCCCTAACATCAGTGAATCTTACAAATATTGTGCTAAGTGAAAGAAGTCAGACACAAGAGACCGCAGACTGTAGGATTCCACATGAAATGTTCACAGTGGGCCTGTCTATATAGAAAGTAGATGAGCATTTAGGGCGGGAAAGAGGGGCAGGGAATGGGGCATAACTGCTGATGGGTACAGGGTTTCTTTGGGGGATAAAGAAAATGTTCTAAAATTAGACTGAGAGATAGTTACACAATTCTGAATATATTAAAAACCACCAGGGGTGCCTGGGTGGCTCAGTGGGTTAAGCCTCTGCCTTCGGCTCAGGTCATGATCCCAGGGTCCTGGGATCGAGTCCTGCATCGGGCTCTCTGCTCGGCAGGGAGCCTGCTTCCCCCTGTCTCTCTGCCTGCCTTTCTGTCTGCTTGTGATCTCTCTCTCTGTCAAATAAATAAAGTCTTCAAAAAAAACCCCAAACACTAAACTGTAAAAAAGAAAGGAAAAAAGGAAAAGAAACAGAGGACTCAGACATCAAATGCTCTTCATTCCTTTTACATGACTGCTAACATACACAGAACCCAAGGATGACAAAAGAAAGCATGTCTGAATTGGTTGGGACTAAAGCACTTATAGATGACTTGGAATGGTGCGTTGAGTTTGCTTTAAAACTCAAGGCTTGCGGGCGCCTGGGTGGCTCAGTGGGTTAAGCTGCTGCCTTGGGCTCAGGTCATGATCTCAGGGTCCTGGGATTGAGGCCCGCATCGGGCTCTCTGCTCAGCGGGGAGCCTGCTTCCTCCTCTCTCTCTGCCTGCCTCTCTGCCTGATTGTGATCTCTTTCTGTCAAATAAATAAATAAAATCTTTAAAAAAAAAAAAAAAAACCTCAAGGCTTGCCCCAGGCACCCCTCCACGCAGAATAAACTTAGGTGGGGAAGACAGATAAAATGGGCAAAATGCTGATAATTGTTGGGGCTGCGGAGCAGGCTCATAGGAGTTTCTTTGACTGCTCCATTTTTGTGATTGTTAAAAATTTATTCATAATAAAGGTAAAAAAAAAAAAAAAGGGACAGCCAAAGCATTTGCCACAACCAAGGACTCCTGAAGGACAGGCCAGAGCCCTCTGGGGGATGAACCCATTTTCTATGGCTGTTGTTCAAAGTACTACAAACTGGGTGGGCAGAGGGGGTTTAAAGCCACAGAAATCTTTTTTCTCGCAGTTCGGGCGGTTTAGGGGTCGGTGGGTCCCGGCTCT
This sequence comes from Mustela nigripes, assembly GCF_022355385.1. Taxonomy (NCBI): domain Eukaryota; kingdom Metazoa; phylum Chordata; class Mammalia; order Carnivora; family Mustelidae; genus Mustela; species Mustela nigripes. The sequence goes on from NC_081560.1 coordinate 13,537,972, forward strand.
CTCTTAGGCTTTCGGGGAGGATCCTTCCATGCCTCTTGTAGCTTTTGGAGGTGGCGGCGGTCCTGGGAGTGCCTGGCTTACAGAGGCAGCTCTCCAGTCCGCCCCCCCGTTGTCACAGGGGGTTTCCCTTGTGTCTCTTCGCAGCGTCTCCCCTCTGAGAGCCTTATCTCTGACTCTGTTTTCTCTGCCAAACAGGACAGCACCCATCCTGTGTGAGGGCCCACCCTGATTGAGTGTGATGACCTCATCGTAACTTGATGGCGTCTGCAAAGACCCTGTTTCCAAATAGGGTCACGGTGACAGGTCGGGGTATTGGGGGAGGTTAGGACTTCAACATACCGTTTGTGGGGGGAGGCACATCCCTGAACTCGTGCAAGGACAGGACAGAGCGGACAGCAGGGCAGCCAGGTGCTCAGCAGGGCTCATTTCTGCCGTGGCTCCGCTCTCCCGCAGGCGGGCGATGGCGGACACAGTGCCCGCGAGGGCTGCAGTTGCCCAAAGCGCTTCAGTCCCTGGCCAACTTTATCTTTCCCAAACCGAGACAAGCCTTTTCTGGGACCCACTTCCCATTTGGCAGCCTTGACTGATGAGTGATCCCCTAGACTCTTGCACTCTGTCACCTTCTTTCACCAGAATGTTCGTGGGGATGATTCTAACCAGGATCCACTTAAGATCTGTTTCAGGAAAGGTCAGTTCCTTACTCTTTGACAGAGACATGTACGTCACTTTCAGAGTTGATCTTTTGAGCTGGCTGCTGAAGTTATTTTAGACTCTACAGTTAAATTGACCCAGAAATCAGTCCTCTTTTGAAACTTCCTCTGAAATGTTACTCACTCTGACTCTTTAACCAAGGATTACATTGTGCTGTTTCTTGCTCTGTAATCTTAACTCTGGCCTTTGACCAAAAGCAATAGAATCGGACCTCTATGTTAACTGGTACTTAAAATATATATAATTTTATTATAGTAAATGCACTATCTGATAATTGCCATGTCTCTCAAATAGTCATCTCAAGAGTTTCATGGAGGAAGTGCGAACTCCTCCACACTTGGTGACCTGTGTGGGCTGCAGACTGTTGGTTACTTTCTGGAAGATGCCGGAGAAGGGACTCACGCCCTTCCTCCATAACCACCTTTATTTTTTTTTTTTTAACTTCCATTATTTTTTTAAAAAAGATTTTACTATTTATTTATTTGAGAGAGAGAAAGAGAGGGAGCACAAGCAGGACGAGGGGCAGAAGACGGGCAGGCAGGAGAGGGACCATGCAGAGTCCCGTGTGGGGCTTGATCCCACAAACCTGAGATCCTGACCTGAGCTGAAATCAAGAGTCGGATGCTTAACTGAATGAGCCACCCCGGCACTCCTCCGCAGCTACCCTTAACCTGTGTTTTAGTTCCAGTCAGGGGGAGGGATTATCAACCCATGTGTTTTCCTCTCCCCTCTTCCAGGAGAGTGGGGAGGGCCTGAGCAGGAAGAAGTTGATGCTTTGTGGAGGAGGAGGAGAGGCTGGTCTGATCCAAGTGCAGGGAGTTGAGGGCCAGAGTGAACTTGGGTGCTTGTCTGGGGAGCTTGGATATGGACCGCTGTGGTTCCTGGGCAGAGATAAAGACCGACAAGCACAAGATGCGGTATTGGCCCTCGGTTCCCCCATCCCTGTGTGCAGGTGGAGGTTCAGTGCATCGCCATATCCAAACAAGGCTGCTGGTGATATTTTAACAGCTTCCGTGTACTGCCTGCATCCTACGGGCTAGGCACTGTGCTAACAGCTTCGCATGCATTGGGTACCTGCCAACTGCCCTCAATTTCTGTCCTGTGTATGAGAGTAATTCATTCTTTACCTTGGGTGGGCTCTTCCATGTTGCTTTTCAAAATCCAGATTTACAAAAGGCTCTCAGTTTTACAGTAAAGCTCATTTCTCCCTCTTCCTATGGCGCAATTAACGTACTGTATACAATTTGTAGGAAGTCTGTTTACAAAGGGCTCTGTTAGAAGATTCCTTTTCTTGAAAGCACAGAAACACAAATAACAGAAAGACTTGGAGTGCGTTGATAGCTCACTTATCTCAAGCAATATTTAATGCAGTAGAATTAATTGTACTACTAGAAAGGACTGGGACTGAGGTCCTAGGAGCTTTTTATAACTGCACTGAAAGGATCCATAGACTCACCCCTGACATCCAGTCAGAACCATACCTCACTCACAATACAGCCAGGGTGATTTTTTTTTTAAAGCTATCCATTAAAAAAGATCTTCTGAGGCGAGCCCATTATTTCCTTTGTGAGTTTGGATCAGAGTCTAAAACCCTGACAAGTCAAAGTTCTTTGCGCTCTTGCTATGATTCGAGCCTGTTCCTTTTATGTCATGTTCTCAGCAGAGATAGAAAAGACACAGTCACCTTCCAGTGTATCTGTACCTGTTTAATTCCCAAGAGCTGCCACTAACTGGCACATTTAAATAATTGCCACCTTCTCTCCCAGTGTGTGTTTCTGACCTCCCATTTATTTTCTGTTTTCTATTACAGTATTTGGTTTCTCCGAGTTTCTTTTAAAAAGTTGCATCTCCGTGAGTTCACATTCTAAGGTCTTGAGCTTGTTTCGCATCTCCTTTTTCTTAAAAGACACAGGGAAGTGAGTGATGGTTCCACAGATTGCTGAAGACTATGGAGCCAGAGGCAAGGGAAGTCATAGTGTTAACCTGCAGGCGATCGGAAATCCCTAGCCTTCTTCAGATGGGGGCTTCTCGCTGATTTCAGGTCCAAGTTCTGAGCCCACAGCGTGCAAGTTCAGGAAACATAACATCCCCAAGTAACCTGGCATTCTGAGTGAACCTCGGCTTGTTCCTTTATGGTTTTTATCCCAAGTCCTTGCCAGTAACCTTAAAAATGAAGCAGATTCTGGATGAGAGGCCCTGCCAAGAGTTTGACCTGCCATTAACCACTGCGTTAGCCTGAATAACAACCATCAGAGCCTGCCTTGTGCCCTGAGATGCGGTTTAAAGACGCAAGAAAATAGAAACAGCCTCACACATTCTGGGCCAGCTGTAAGGGACCTGAGGCACCACTTGGACCATCGTTCCTCCTGGGCAAGTGTCCCGGGTGTGGCCTGCACCACCAGGCATGGCTTGCAAACAACATTTAACCAAGTGTTAACCATAACATGATTCTATTTTCACATGTATTAGAACAAAGATAAAATCATCCACCCAAGAGTCAACTTTTGAAAACTACGCAATAGGTAAATAGAGGAGACAGCAGGTAGCCGTGGCGAGACCTGTGAGGGTGGGACCTACCTGCCTCAGGTGGGAGCCCCTGCTGGAGAAGGTGTGGAGACCCTGGGCCCTCACTCTGCCAGCCCTCCCAGCCTCGCCCATGCTCTGCAATCCTTGCTTTCCTTCTTCAGCACTGCTCGCTCCTGTCTTGAAGATGCCCCCCTACTGGGCTTCTTCCTCCTCCTCTCCCTTCCTCAAGGCATCTCTGGTGGTCCTCTGGGTTTTAAGAGGAAAAAGGAAGGAAGTTCACATTTATTGACCATTAATTATTTGCTGGAAGGTGACAGACTTAAGTGAGACATTGGCTGCTAGTGAGGCTTAGGTTGATTTCTCAGGAGTGCTTCTCAAGTTTTCATTGGAATCACCTCGAGATCTGGTTAAAATGCAGATCCTGGACCTGTAGGTCTGGGGTGGGTCTGGGATTTTTACATTTCTAACAAGCCAGTCAGTGGCCCATGACCTCAGAGTCGCATGGGTTGAAGGTGGGGCTCTGCTTCAGATAACTAGGAACAGAGAAGGATATTTATAGGAAGAGGAGGAGTTCTGAAACTACCTCTTTCATCTGCAGTGAAACCAATATAATTATTAAGAATACTGTTTACAAGTCCGGCATGTCTCGTTCTATGGAAGGAATACGAGATAGTTCCTTATACTGACCAAGGCGGTTTGTAATGAAAACTTTTGGCTCCATTTGTTGCCAGGGCGCTGCCAGGGGAACCAGCCCCACAGAGGGAGTGTGTAACCTAATATTATTGTGTGTGAAATAATGAGCTCCGACCTGGGGCTTTGGTTTCTCTCCCTCGCTCAGGGAGCAAGCTAGCGCCCTGCTGTGGTCAGGCGTTTCTCCCCCACCTGGGGCTGCTTCTAAGCCCCTTTGTCTGGGGACAGAAACCTGGATTGTTGACTTGTTCAGAGTATATCGGTATGTTCACGTCTGTTTGGTTATGAGAACCAGAACTGCCAGTTTGTTCTGAAGGTTACAATAGATACAGGATTACAAAACAAGCCAGCGAAATAGAATAGGACCTAGATGGAGGTCACGTTAAAACTCGGGGACTTTCTCCAGGGCCGTGCTATTTGGAATGAAATGACCCCTGATGTTATTTTACCTGCAGAGATGAGAGGAACGTTCTTGCGCCATGCTGAGGTGTTCCAGCATCCTTTCTGTTCCGGCAGAGACATCTACAGAAGGAACAAGGCAAGGCTGTCTTTTCTTTTAAAGATTCAACAGCAGGGAGATTCTAAGCAAAAACCAAGCCTTCCCGGTGACACAAGGAGCATCTGATTGTAGAATACTAAGTGCTGAAAGGGCTCCTGGGCATCACCTAACAAACCCTGTTTCATTTTGGGGGGGCTTGTTGTACTCCAAATTCTCTTCCACCAAAACACACCCATTCACTGTGTTGCATGTAATTTCCAGGGATTAATGGGTTTCCTAACGAACCCACAGATTCCAGATTAAGGGCCTCTGATGTAGTACACTTATTTCTTTTTATAGATGAGAAAATTGAGGCCCAGAGAGAAGCTGACTGACCGTTGGTCGCTCAGCAATGCTCATGATGACTAAGTTAGACCAGAGGATGTGAGTACCACGGGGGTGCACGGGGAAGCCAGGGGTGCGGCTCCCTGCCTGTAGGATTCCTGCTGGCCCCGAGAAGCACCAATTCTAATTCTCTCCAAAAGCAAAGAGCTTTTGGAGAGAATTAGAGCCTGTAGCTGGGAGCAACTCAGTATCTAACCCAAGAACGTTTGAGGAGAAGTAGAAATAATCAAGCCAGAAACTTACTGGCCCTGGATGTTATGATGTGTTCAAGAGACGTAAGTGGGGCACCCTGCTGCTTCTTGGTAGCCGTGTGCTAAGCTGCGGTCTGGGGGTGTTAGAGGGCAGGTAATAAATTCCTTCCAGGGTTTGAATTCACGTACCCACGTGAACCTTCCACATCCCTGAAACCTTACTTAGGCAAGATGCCCCGCTGAAAGGGAAGTCGCAATTTGGCAGCCCACTTTGGGGTCTGGCCGTCCCTGGCACAGTCCCCGTGTTCCATGAATACTTACTTATTTGAAGAAAGGGGCTTTATTTAACATCATTGTAGTTTTCTGGGGAAGGGAGATGCAGGAAACCAGAGGGAGACCAGGACGCAGTGTGCAAGTAAACGGTGGAAAGATGGGGTTCCTAGTGAGGGATGTAGTCTTGCAAACATGCTTCTAAAAGAAGCCAAATACAGAAGGATACATACTCGAGCCCAAGGCAGACACTTAACCCACTGAGCCACCCCGGCGCCCCAACCAGGATCTTTTTCAGGAGAGATCCAGGGTCCGATGAGAATTATCTGGGCTCATTCCTATACATGGTGAAGGAGACACATGTCAGAATGTGAACCTAGCAAGGTGTGCACCAACAGTGGGGTTACTTGGGATGGGTCTGGGAAATCCACCTGCTCACGCCACCTTCGCACACAGGTGGGTGGCAATCAGGGCCAAGAGCTGTGCTGCCCCAGTGAAGTGACCAGCTGATGACCAGCCCTTGTGGCCCACATTAGGGCATCTGGCCTGTCTGCCCCATAGAAGCCACAGGAGGTCAAGAGGGCATTACTCCAAAAAGCCTGAAACGGGCATCCTGAGCCTTGCTCCCTTTCTCCACATGCACGGGTCGAACCTGGATTTTCAGCCATGACCACTGCATAAAGGAAGTAGACCTCCCAGTTCCTCTTTGTAATAAACCTCAGTAGGATGCGGATTTCCATACACCAAACCCGTATCAAGAAACACCATTATTTTTTGAGTGAAAAAAGGGAAGTCACATACAATATGGTTCCTTTCATGGAAGTAGTAAAACCAGACAAAATTAGTCAGTGCCTTGTTCAGGGACAGAGACAAGACAGGAAACAGATACCACGTACTGTAGGAGGTGGTCTCTGGGAGCAGGAGAGGGGGCGGGAAGGGGCACAGGGAAGTATCAGGAATGCTCTGTATTTTATGCTAGGTGGTAGGTACACAGCTGTGTATTTTGTCATTATTCCTTAAACTATATATAAACACATTGTATGAACTCCTATACTTCTATGCAGGGCTCATAATCTAAAAACAAAAAGACAATATAATATCTTAAGGCAACATTTTATGTTGGGATTTCTTCATGCTTTATTTTTTTTTTTTTAAGATTTATTTATTTATTATATAAAGAGAGCACACACAAGCAGGGGAAGTGGTGAGGGAGAGGGAGAGGAGCAGATTCCTCACTAGGCCTGGGGCCCGATGCGGAGCTCCCTGTGGGGTGCGATCTCATGACCCTAAGATCACAACCTGAGCAGAAACCAAGAGTTGGAAGCTTAACTGACTGAGCCACCTGGATGCCCCTTTGTGCTTGATTTTTACAAGTATATTCTATGATTTAATATTTTAAAAAAATATGTCAGAGTAAGCTGGCAACTCTTGATTTTTCGAAAGGACATGTTATTTTGAGATTCTGCCCCCCTTACTTTTTTGGTGTTAAACTGCCCTTTCCTTTGATGGCCTTTTCATGAAGTGTTGGTGACAGTAACATTATATCTGGGATTTAAAAGCAAAAAGCTCCCTTACAGGTTAAGTAACAAACCCCCACCCCTACCTTTTCTCCCCACCCCCCCACCCCCCGCCCAAGTTAACCAGTCTGTGACATTCAAAAGACTGGGAACTGCCAGGTGTAGATGACATTTCTATGGGAAATGAAGACATTGCCTTAGTATTGAGCTCTAAGGATTTGTAGGAAAAAAAGGAAAAGGGGTGCTATGTGGCAGAGTAATGCCTGGAGATGATGAAAAGGATAGGTAGAATCTTCTAAAGCTTTTTTCCCCAAGAGCTTTTCCCATTCTCAGATACGCTGGGCATTCGTTTGGTAATTTTTCTTGTGGTCTTGAAAAAAATGGAGTGGGGGACACACAGTCACTCTGTGTCACATTTAGTAGGATACCAGCAAGCGCCACTGTGTTGGAACTTTATTTCCCCAACACTGAAGCTGTAAGTATTCTGTCACCAAGTAGCAGTATTCACAGAATCTGAGAGGACTTAGAGGTAATAGAACAACTATTAGGATAACCGACATTTATTGATCTTTTAGCTGTGCCCTGTGTGAGTGCTTCACTGACACCGGTATGTGCTCAGGGGAAGGGGCTCTGCTTTGGGAAAACAGAGTAAAAATTCTTTCTGCTCTAAAAAACAATTTTGCAATAGTGCGTTTTTTGCCTCTGGATATAATTTTTTTTTCAAGATTTTATTTATTTATTTGAGAGTGAGAGAAAGCAGGAGAGAAGAAGGTCAGAAGGAGAAGCAGACTCCCCGTGGAGCCTGATGCAGGACTCAATCCCAGGACTCCAGGATCATGACCTGAGTCAAAGGCAGTCACTCAACCAACTGAGCCACCCAGGCACCCTCCAGATGTCATTCTTGGAATGTGCCCCTTATTGTATAAGCCACTTGTAACTGGGTGTTTTGTTCCTTGCAGGCAAAAACACCCTGACTGATAATCCCATCCACATATAGCGGACGGCTGCAGTACTAGTCTCCCTCTTCAGGAAGAAGATCAGGGACAGTATTTGGAGGAAAATCTCCCCAGTGGGCAGAACTTCGGCAGATCACCTCGTTGCTTGTTTTGCCTAGGAGAGACAGCTCGAGGTATGGGTTCACTTGTGGATTGTGGTTAATGGTTTGGCTGCATGGTCAGGGACTCGGAAGGACTATGACTGCAGAATTGATGGTCCGGGGAACAGGTGGATGGGTGGATTTCTATGAATGGAAATGAAGAGGTGGTCTTGGCGGAGGGTTTTACTAGTCAGGGAGATAGAACCTTTGCACAGACGTCAGTCAGCCTCCTTCCTCGGCCACTCTAGCCATTGCCAATGTCAGGGGTAAAGGTTATGCATGGTCTCAGAGCCATGGACTTCCACTCACTGAGGCCAGTCTGGCTATGGCCGTTGTTGAGTGCCCACTCTGCCGGCACTAGAGGTCCACCCCGAGGCCCTGATAGAGCATTATTTCCCAGGCTGCTCAGCCAGCTACCTGGTGACGGGCTGGTTACCCTGAGCACTTCCACCAAGGGCTAGTGTTTTGTTCTTACTAGAACATGTACTTACTCTAGGTGTGGATTTGCCTTCCCTGCCCCCAATGCTTCTGCCCAAACTGCCATCTGTGAACTCCCTGAGCCCCTTATCCACCATCAAGATACTGCACAAAGCATCACTTCTGATGAGAAACTCACTTCACTGCAAACAAAGGGAGACAGTTGGTCTGTGCTCATGGAATTCGTTGGGCTTAGCGTATTCCCTGTTATCCAGAGGAGCTCATTGGATGGAGATGTGGAATGGCCTTTCCATGACTTCCAAAAGCTAGGTGGCAGCACGTTTTTGGTTTGAAGTGGTGTCCTCCAGGATGTGCTCCGCGCTCTAAATCAGCATCTAATATAGGCTGCTCTTTCCCCCATAGCCAGGATTCACTGCTCCAGGACTGAGGGGGTAGGGAGGAACTAGTCCTGTCCACTCTCTCCTTTAGTGATCGACAAGGCTATGCTAGTTTAGAGGTCTCAGTTCCTAAGAAAGAAATGCTTCCCCCAGGGACACACCAGTGATTCCACTGAACTAAGAATCGGCAAATAACCTGGTTGCAGGGACTACCTCACGCCAGTGTATCAGCAGGCCCAGGGAGGGAGTTCGAGTCCCGCCTAAGGTAACCGATCCTGACCATCAGAGGAAACTGGGCTGCTACTACACCATGTGGGTAAGAAGTGTGTGTGCCTGGAATACAGACGGTCCCTTGTGGAAGTCTCAGTGCCCTGTGTCCTGTGAAGGAAGTGGATGGCAAACTACAACAACCCAATTCGGGCAAGACTGCCATTGGTCCAGACCCTTTCAGAATAAAGGTTTGGGTCACCCTGCCGGGCAGGAAACCATTACCTGCTAAGGGGTATATGGAATAAAAATAAATAATAAAAATAGTGGAAGGTAATGAAAAATCCTAGCTATGCACAGGGCTCCTACATGGCTATGTTGGTCAAGCCTTGGTTTTGACTCTTGGTTTTGGCTCACGTCATGATGTCAGGGTCCTGGGATGGAGCCTGCGTCAGGCTTCACGCTCAGCGGGGAGTCTGTTGATATTCTCTTCCTCTCCCTCTGCCCCTCCCCTTGCCCGTGTGCTCACTCACTCTCTCTCAAATAAGTAAATAAATCTTAAAAAAATATGCCAGCTATGACCACATGACCAGTGGTGGAAAGAAGGCTGGAACCATTATAGTTACATATAAATTAACCAGATCGTTCTGTTTTCTTCCCCTCTCCTGTGCTCTTAACATCTAACATAAGACATATTAATAGTAATTAATGTTATGGTTCAGTATTTTAGTTGCAGGATCACAAAGCAGGAGTGTGAGCCAGAGGGAATACCACCTAAAGACAAAAAGGGGCTCAGTTTTTCTTCTGGGAAAGGGCTCGTGTGTTTTTGATGCCGTGTGGGACAGCTGACTCAGGTCGGGGCGGGGTGTCATTATTTTATTATCGTCTTTATCTGGTGGTGAAGTAGGGTTTGAAGAGGCACCAGCTGGAGAAGAGGGCGCTGTGTCAGTCTGGTGGGCTGAGCTCTATTTCCCAGAATCCCTTCCCTGAATGTTTTCAGCTAGGGCCATTTCGTAGCTTACCTGTTTTCATTTACCCGCTGGGTCACCCCCATGAGCCCAGGGCAGCAGCTGGGCCGGCCACTTCTCACCTTCCTCGTCCGCCTTTAGCTCCTCCGGCTCCTGGGCCAGATGCACGGTTAGCTCCCTGGCAAAGGGTAGTGGCTTCTTCTGTAGGACACCCAGAAGGTTGGGGCAGTGAGAACTGATGCAGGTTTCAGTCCGTTCCTGTGGGTTCCAGCTTGCGCTTGTGGGTTAGAGCCTGTCCTCGCTCCCTTCTGTTTTACGTTTATTTTCCTCCGAACTGCCTGCCTTTCAGACTTCAGGCTGCGGCATGTGACCTCAGATGAAGGTCTTGTGTTTTGTGAAGACAAAACGCACACATGATTGTTAACCAGCTCTCATGACCACTGAGGTCAAATCTCTACAAACGAACACACACACACCCTAATGGATCAGCGTCAATGATTCAACCTCTGTCATCTAAATATCATCTAAATTAGATGTGCTAATAAGTTAGCTTGATATTTCATTATTCAAGTTACAGGACATGAAAGGGAATGAGCTAGAAGAGGAATGAACATTATTCAAAGATGGGGAAAGAGACTGTGTGGCTTCATATTCTCTTTTGGAAAGAGGGTTAGTGTGCTTTGGCTGTATAAAGAGTAATTGTGGGGCGCCTGGGTGGCTCAATGGTTGAGCCTCTGCCTTTGGCTCGGGTCATGATCTCAGGGTCCTGGGATCGAGCCCCACATGGGGCTCTCTGCTCAGCAGGGAGCCTACTTCCCCTTTCTCTCTCTCTGCCTGCCTCTCTGCCTACTTGTGGTATCTCTGGCTATCTGTCAAAAAAAAAAAAGAATAAAGAGTAATTGTATCGTGTTAGGTGAATGCATAATTTTGCTGTGTTTTTGTTTGTTTGTGTTTTTGGTTTTTTTTTTTTTGTGGGAGTTAAATGTGATTCAGAGAAGTATGTATGGATGATAAGGGGTGGACCGTGGTGGGTTGTATTGTGTCAAATAGGCTGAGTCAGAACTACACTTCCCAGAATCCTCTTCTCTGTAGAGCTTGCCCAAAGTAGAATTTATATGAGATGTGAAAGACAGAACACAGCAATGGCCAACCCAACATCAAGTGGGTGGGGGATAGGGGAAAAGAAAATATTCTGCTTCTTATGAGAAGAATTCTGTAGTGACAAGATACAGGGTACCCATGCCCGGTATCTTGTCACTACAGAAGGTTGAAGAATTAGGAAAACAAATGCCCTCTACCACAGGCACTAATATAAATCTAAAGCCTATTTAATTTTATCCGAACCTAACAGAAGAAAGTAAAACTGAAGAAATTACTGAACTTAAGAAAAATGTTTCTTCACCACAAGAGATGTTAGTTCCTAAAATACTCCAAGACTAAAATAAAAGGATTATGAATTATGAAAAGCATCATTACAGTTTCTGAAATCACACTTCGGTTGTAGACGGAGCTGATTCGCTCCAGACTGTAAGACACAGAGCGCGGCTGCTGCTGCTCTGTCGCCTTCCTTCTCGCCTCTCCCCACTCCCAGTTTTGCCGGTGCTGTTTCCTGTTGTCCTAACTCTCTGTTTACCCGGATGCAAAGCCTTCCATCTCTTCCCCTTTGCAGCCCGTCCATCCTAGAGTTCTTGATTCTGACTTGTTGTGCAGCTAGATTTCATCACCTATTTTTTTCTTTTCTTAAAGGAAGGGCTCAGGGTGACTATAGTTTCTGAATTATTTCACGTGTGAGAGTGTCTGTCTGTCTGTTGCTTCAATGTTGGCTTGACCCGGTGTGACATTCTTAGGTCACAATTTGCGCCCCCCAGACCTTCTTCTTTTTTTTTTTTAATTTTTTTTTATTTATTTATTTTTCTCAGACCTTTTTTGATGAACTCTGTGTCCTCTGGCATTGACCATTGGTGTAAGGGGAGTCTGAGACCAGCTTGATTCCCCACCCTCATTTAAAAGTGATCTGTTTTTGGGGTGTCTGGGCGGCTCAGTCAGTTGAGCATCAGACTCGTGGTTTTGGCTCAGGTCCTGATCTCAGGGTCTTGGGATCGCGCCCGCATTGGGCTCTGCACTGGGCATGGAGTCACCTTGGGATTCTCCCTCTCCCTGGGCCTCTCCCCCTGCTCATGCTCTCTCTCTCTCAAATAAGTAAATAAATCTTTAAAAAAAAAAAAAAAGTGATCTGTTCTTATTTTCCTTCCACCACTGTATCTGAATGATTCTTTTTTTTTTTTTTTTTTTTTTACTTTAAACCTCTGAAGCTCAGAATCTTAAACCGGTAGGTCTATGTTGGTTTTACTAAAACCATTTTCCTGGCCTAGGTACTATCTCTTCAGTCTCTGGATTAAACTTTTCTTTCAGGTCAGGGAAATTTCCTATATCATATCTCTGCGTAATTTTGAGTTCCTTTTGTTGAGCTCTGTACAGAAGGGACACTGATTAGCCTTACTTGATAGAACAGCTCTGACTTCTATACCGGTCACATTCTTTTTTTTTTTTTTTAACCTGTAACATTCTAACTGCTTCGTCTCTGTCTTTTCCCTCTACCTCCACCCTCATCTTGTCTCTCCTTCATAATGGTGTTGATTTGATTTTTAGCCATGATTATTATTTTTTTTTAGCCATGATTATTTTATTATTTTCTGATTTATTTATTATATCTGTAATCATGGAATTTTGGTTTTCAGTTTATTTCCTTAGCTCTGCAGCCTCCTTTTTCATTCATTCTTTTATTATCTCACTTTTGAGTTCTTGTTTTATTATTACTATTATTATTATTATTTAAGTAGGTTCCACTCTCAGTGTGAAGTCCAACACAGGGCTTGAACCCATGACCCTGAGGCCAAGCCCTGAGCTGAGATCAAGAGTTGGATGCTTAGCTAAGCCTTCAAGGCACCCAAAGTTTTTGTTTTATTAAATTAAATCCACATTACATTGTTCTAAAATGTAAAACACATGTATAGAGTCTGTCTCTCTTATTTGGGTTCTAGCCTCCAGAAATGTGAAACAAAACATTTCTGTTGCCCAAGCCACCCACTTAGCGGTACTCTTTGATGGCCGCCTGAGCAAACCAATACTCCCGGCCACCTTATTTAACATCCCAGCCAGCCTCTAGCATTCTGTCCCTTGTCCTTGCTTTATTTTCTTCTTTGCGACCTAGCCCCTCCTGATGTATCCTATCATTGTTAAATTCACTTTGGGTATTGCCTGTCTCTCCCCACATGGAACGAAGGCAGGGATCCTTGCTTTGGTTCGCTGATTTATCCCTAGGGCCTCGCACATAGTAGAAGCTCAATTCAACAGTTGTTGAATGAATGCATCTAAACCTGACGCCTCGCACGCACTCAGGGATGACCTAGCGTCAGGTCTGCTGAGAACTAATGAAATCACACTGATAACTGCTCTATGATTTTTTTGGGAAAATGTTTCTGGAGGCAGTCATCCATTCGGAGAGTATTTACGGAGAGCCACTACACACCAGGTGCTGCTCTCCGTGGTGAGAGTATGAAGTAAACAGAACCCAAGAGGGAGAAAGATACAATAAACAAACCAGTGATGACATAATGTCAGGTAGTGATAGGTGCTATGAACATTACCTAAGCAGGGTGAATGTTCCAGAGCGTTAATTAAACAGGGTGAGCGTTCCGGGTAACAATTGCCATAAATTCCAGACCACCTGGAAACCGAGTGGCCAACGACAATTGCACGTTATTGCTCACTGTCCTTTGGCAGGCTGAGCCCATCAGGGTGGCTCTTGCTGGGATCTCACGTTGAGTGCAGTCACCTCGTGGCAGGTCATGGGTCATCCGAAGGACCGGTTGGGTGGGATGCTGAGGGCTCACTCACTTGGCGCTCACTGACGTTGACTGCCGGCTGGGGGCTTACCTGCGCTGATGACCAGAGTGCCCACTTGTAGCCTCTCTAAGTGGCCTGGCCATCTCAGTTTAGCAGCTCAGTTCTGGAAGAAGCTCTCCAAGAGCATGTGTTCCAAGCAGCAGGAAGCAGAGGCTTCTGGGCCGTGAAAACCATAGTCACTTCTACCGTATTCTGTTGGTTAAGTCAGCCGCCGCAGGGCCCCTGTTTTCAAGGGACTAGTGAGAGAACCCGTGGGGTGGGCCCGACTGCTGCACACTTTTGGAAAACACAGTCGGTGCCATCTGGGTCTTGTTATGTGGCAGGCAAGCAGGAGAAAGAGGTGTCCTTTGTGGCAGAGTCCTCTCTGCTAAGGTGGCCTTTGAGCGCGGGCCTGGGGGGAGTGAGAAAATTAGCCATGTGGGTATCTGGGGAAGAGTGTTCCAGGCCAAGCATGGCAGGTACAGAGGCCCCGAGGCAGGAACATGTGTGGCGTAGTGAGGAACGGCAGAGACGGAGTGGGAAGGCAGCCGTGGAATCTGCCCTTGGAAGACTCCGTGGGGGAGATACATGCAGTGTCTTACCCGCAGGATGGAACAGTGCACCAGACGCCTAAAGGATCTTCAGTGGGCAGGGAGCCCTTGTTGGTGACTCTGTCCACGCTTGCCCCGGGCTGCCCGCCTTCTCCTGCCATACCCTCCCCCTGAGGCCCCTGGTGCCCTTTGCTTCTTGGTCTCCACCAGCCCACGAGGCCTTGTCTGGAAGTCACTGTTCTCTATCTGGAAGCCTGGTGCCTGCCGGTCAGGCCACCCATGTTGCTGTGTTTGCTGCAGTGTGACTTAGTGTTGGACGTCCCAGAGCAAGCCCTGGGTACTTGTGTCATAGCGCTGGTGGCACAGCACTTCTCCTTTTAGGTTAGCAGATCAGGACCCCAGCCCAGACATAAGATGATGGCTCAGAGCCAAGGGGGCTTAGGTGCCCCTTGGCTGGGACTTCAGCCTGCCCTGTCCTATCCCTTGCCCACTTCCAACCAGGCCCCTTCTGGGGGTCTGAACTCTTAGCCCACCACCCAACCCACTAGCTGGATGAGCCCTGCCTCACAGCATTGACTATCTGGAACCATGACAACCCTAGCCTGAATCTAAACTCTTGTGGGGCCATCTGGTTGGTTGGTTGGTTGGTTTTTGCACTTAAAGACGGGCTGCAGGGCGACTAGTTGAGTGGTGAGGGTACTGATTCGGAAGCCTGCCCGCCTGGGTTTGGCTCTGGCTCTGCCACACACTCATGGTGTTACCTTGGACAAGTGGTTTAATCTCCATGTGCTTTTTTTCTTCAATAGAGGGCTTTCACTGCCTCTTTAAGAGATTATAAATAGGCTTTAAGAATGAGCTGTCATTTTGTTATTTCCATAGCTGGACAGATCTTAGATCTTCTTCATCAGCCTGCTAAACTGTTCCTTTTTCAGAGACTTGGACACCATCCCAAAATATCCTGGTATATTTGTTTTTAACTTCTGTGGCTTGCAGAATCGATGTAGCAACCTGATTTTATGCAAGTCCAGGGTCTTTCCCTTTAAGTGTTAACTCCTCTTCCTGGGCTTGAAATTGTGAACGAGCAATGCCGACTTCATTCAAACACTGTTGATGTATTTCTCACCTGAGTAATCTCAGATTTCAACAAGAGCCCCATCCTTCAGAAGGACAGTGGTGACGAGAAGTGAGCACACAGACCTCATCTGGTCGCAGAAGCCAGAATAACACCTTCCATCATGTTCTATACATACCACCAGCCAGTGCATCCTGTAGGCAGTTCCTTACTATTTCTACACCATTTGTCCACCCAGGACCTCTTCTTTTTCTTTCCAAGGAGACAGTTCTGCATAGATGTGAGTGAAGTCCCTCTGGGGCCCTTCATAACGCGTGTGCCTCCCTTCGTAGTGAAGTCTACCTTTTCTAGAATGTTACCAGTCAGGGTGCTGAGAAGGTCTTTATGCCCACAGTAGATGCGGCAGAGACCCCCTTGCCATGCTTTTGTCTCTGCATCTATAAAGTGGGGTGTCTACACTACTGATGCCACAGGCTTGCCATGAGTATTTCTTGAGATCCCGCAGGTAAAGGGTTTAGAAAGATGCCTGGCACACGGCAGCCGCTAAGCTTACTTGACTCTAGTTACTTTACTCTCTCAGACTCTGGGACTCCTTGCGTAACGCTCTGGACCTTTCCGTGCTGCTCTCCAGAGCCACGCCCTGTAGCTGGGCCCAGTCTCAAGGTCCTGCACCCACTGGGCCTCTCAGGTTATTTTCTCCTCCCAGCTGTCCTGCTGTCCTGATCACCCATCACGCCCCCTGCCTGGATCAGTTACTCAGAGAGCCGAGAAGAGTACAAAATTCATTTTGTGATAGTATTTAGCGAGAGCCCATTTGAATTTCCAGAGCCTGGACCAGGGGACTTAAAATAGGGATGGGTACCTTTGGAGATAAAACAGAAGGCTTGGCCGTCAGCAGGCTTCAGCAGCGGCCACACAGTGGCAGCCCTGGCTGACTAGCTGGGGAGGGTGACTTGCTTTCTCTTTAAGACGTGCTAGGCACGAAGTGGGCAGTGTGGTTGGAGGTCGCCAAGAGAGCTGGCTTGAGTTTTTCTTATCTCCAGCATGCGGTGTTTGGGGGTGCTTAGGGATAAGGAGGGGGCGAGGTGGGAGGCAAAGTGTCTGATGTTGCAGTCGTGATGCGCAGACGTTGTAGCTTTGTCCCTATTTGCGAATGCTGGTCCCCTGAGTCCAGCTAATCACAAAAGGGTAACAAGGAGCATTTGAAGCCTAGAAATAGGCTCTGGTTTCTGTGTTAATAAAATTCTTTTAACTGTGGGAAAAATGCATAACATAAAATTTGCCATCTTAACTCTAAATGTCCAGCAGTGTTAAGTATATCCACATCATGGCATGACCAATCTCCATCTCTGTCTTCATCTTGCAACACTGAACCCTAGAGTCATAAACAGCCCCTGCTTTCCCCCTTCCAGCCCCTGGTAGACATCATTCTGTCTGTTTCTATGAATTTGACCAGTCTAAATACCTTTTCTAAATGAAGTCACACGGGGCTGGTTTCCGGCTTTTGAAAGCCCAGACCTCTGGAAACCTTTAAGACGGTCCCCAATGCAGACACCACCGTCACTTCTGTGGCTGCTTCTTCTCTGTCTTCCTCTGGGGGGGCTGCTCCTGCCTGGGCTCAGCTCACACGTACTGCCTTCCTCCCCACCCAGCCTCTGGCCCATATCTGCCTGTACACTGTTCCCGGGTGGGCTCCGCCAGCCAGGGCTCTACTCACCCTCTAAGAGCTAATGCTCCTAACCTCCCTTTAAGGCTTTATCCTCCCCGGGCCTCTGTCCTGAAGCTCCTTCCCCTGGTTCACTCCTGCAGACACCATGACTTCAGACTTCTAGCCTTTGGAACTGGGAGAGAGAATAACTTTCTGTTGCTTTAAATCACCCAGTTTGTGATAATTTATTATAGCAGCATCAGGAAACCAATACAAACCCCAAAGCTTTACTAACGTTATATTTCTTGACCTGGGTTAAAGGTACACGGGAGTTTCTTTATTATTGTTTTGAAACTGTACATATAAGTTATATACACATATATGATTTCAGTAACAAAATAAAAAATAAAAAAACAGCAAAAGGAACATCTAAGGAGTTTCTGGGCTTTGAAGATGCATTCAGGTTGGGCACATTCGGCTGTGGGTTTGCTGTGTATGCCAAGATAGAGGCAGGTCTGTGGGGCACGTGTGGGAGGGGACATTCTGTAGTTGAACTTGAATGTCGTAGATAATGGCCAAGGGGCTGTGGAGGTTTGTGTATTACAGGCAAGAGCTTCTTGTGATCATGGACCAGACCCCATCCCAGCAGGGGCCATGGCAACAGGAGGAGGCGATGCCCTCCTTCTCGGGCGCAGCAAGCCATGCCCCCTCACAGGGAGGGCCCTAGACCCAGAAGCTGAAGTGGAGGGGCCACCTGTGGGGCTGCATGTGCATGCACACATCCCTCGGAGAGCTCCGTAGGGATGTGGCTAACCCGCAGCACCTATGTGGTGTGCATCCGGAGGGCTTCTCGCTATGCTCTGATGGGCGATGTTCGGGGAATAAGGAAGCGAGAGCCCTGTGTCCCTTGGAGTAGCGAAGGTCTGAGTAGCCCCACCATCTCCAAGATGTTCTTTACAACACCGGGCACACCTGGCTCTCTGTTGCTGCCCCTGTGAGCCTTCTAGGAGGAGGGCCTCAGCAAGGCCGCAAGGAGTTCCCCCTGAGCCTGACACAGCGGCCAGTGGTAGGCGAGCACAGACCCCTGGCCCCCCCATAGCCCCCCCACCCCCGCGCCCCCGGCCCTTGGGGTCATGGGACTTCCTCTCCGCGTGCTTCCTTCAAAACCCCGTTGACTTTGTGAAGCTTCCGGGCAACTTTCCTCCTCCATTTCCTTCCACCAGTGGTATCGGGACTGTGTGATTTTCTCTCTGCTTCGTCCCCCACCTTGTAGTTAGAGGAGATAATAGCCATCCCAGGAATTCTCAGTAAATGTGTATCATTTTAGCTGAAAAGAATGTTTTTAAAGGATTCAAAAGCGAATATCGAGTACCTTTTGGAACCATCCCGAACAGATGGACGCTGGCTCTGAGTGTATGACAGAAGTGCACTTCGGAAAGTGGGAAGAGAGGGGAGAAAATCACTTTATACCCCTCTTAAAGCTCTGCTAAGTTCTGTTTAATGGATATTCTGGGAAGAGCTGGGCCGCCCTGCGGCTGCAGCCAAGTTGTAAAAGTGTTTGGGACGTAGAAAGGTTAGGAAAGAGACCAATTGTACGGTCATTTCTAACGATCTGATGGGAAGGGTATTTGGAATGGCTTAAATGCTGGCTGTGAGGAAACCAGTGATTGGAAAAATAACATCACGGGGCTCTTTATAAGGCCCACTGGTGTCATGATGCAATGTGATTATTTTTTCTGACTTTCTGTTTTTGCCACAGGAAAAGGAAGAAGGGAGGGAATCGGAGAAGTGCTCAGAGACTTAATTACCAGCGCTTTTCTCAGATAAATTATAAACAGGCAGTTAAAGAATTCTCTTGCTACAGCAAAGACACAAAGCAGCCTTTAAACATTTTGGATGTCAACATGCCCTAATTTCAAAGGCACTAGAGCTATGTATAACCCCAAAGATAATCTTTTTCTCCAGGGAATTACTAAACAGAGTATTAAAAAAAAAGTAACCCCTCCTGTCCATTCCTGGGCCCATAGAAGGCATCATTAATCAATCACGGCAGAATCCCACCCCCACGCCCCACCCCCATGGAACAGAGATGCTGCCCCAGAATTCTCAACAGTGTGTGCCTGACAGCTACTACAAATAGATCAGAATTGGCCTGTGAGCTGAGCCAACTACAGAGGCACCTAGTCCAGTGGTTAAAACTGTTGTCTTTGGAGCCAAATCTCAGTTCAGTCACTTAAACTTTCAGATTAAGTTTCCTGACCTGCAAAATGCAGATAAGAATAGTACCTATCTCACTGGGTTGTTGTAAGGATGAAATTAAGTGCCACACCTGAAGAGCTTAGACCAGAACAAAGAGTAAGTAGAAATAGTCAGTAAAAAAAATTTTTTTTCCAGGATAAAAAGTTAAAGAAGATAATTTACTATGTAACACTGGAGGAAGAACTAGATTAAGATTTAGGCGTAATTTAGAAATTAAAGATTTATTCAACAGAGGTATATTTAGCAACTATTATGTGCCCGAGCATGTGTAAAATGTTGGGGATTCTGTGGCTAGCAAGACAAGTGAGGCAGCATTTTTACCCAGGTGACATAAATGTAGCTCTAAGTTGGCATCCTTTTAAATGCAATGATATAGTGGTTAAGTCATTGATTTATATTCAGTTGTTCCACAACAAAATTCTATTTAACAGAAAAGGAATAATTGAGAAGCTAAGTGGCCAATTAAATATGGAAAGCTACTTAACCTCATTAATAAAGAGGGAAAAATTAATACAACAATGAGAATGGGGGTGGGGAAGAGGAGAGAAGTAGATCAAATGTAGGCATTCAGCATCCCAATAAAATGAATTCCAGCAAAAGAGAGGAGAGGCAGAGAAGAGGAGCAAATCACCAAAGAAATAATGTAAAAATATGTCCAGGCCTGAAGGGCAGCTGTCTCTAGATATAAAGGTCTGCTGAAGTGCAAAATGAATGCAGAAGAGCCTCACCAAACTATATTATCATGACATTTCTGAATCTCAGAGATAAAGAAAAAACAAACAAACAAGGTTGGAGAAATGTTGGAAACTAGTTCAATGAAAGAAACAGGAGTCAAAATGGCACTAGATATTTATTTCTTCTTTTTCAGATTTTACTAATTTATTTGACAGAGAGAGAGATGCAGTGAGAGAGGGAACACAAGCAGGGGGAGTGGGAGAGGGAGAAGCAGGCTTCCTCCTGAGCAGGGAGCCCGATGTGAGGCTGGATCCCAGGACCCTGAGATCATGACCTGAGCCAAAGGCACAGGCTTAACCCACTGAGCCATCCAGGGGCCCCAGGATGATTTTTTTAAAAAGGTAAAATCATGACTCTCACAAATATAAAGTGAACATGTATTAAATATTGTACCTAACTCCTTATTAATGAGGGAACCAGTGAGATGTTATAACCAGTTGAAAGCCGCCAAAGAAGCACAGATTTATAGGGAATAAAGGAATTTCTTTCCCTCTTTCTCCCTCTCTTCCTCCCTCCTTTTTTCTTTTCTTTTCTTCTTTCTCTCTTTCGGAATAAAGGCATTTTCAGATGAATTTACAAACAGGTATGAAACCCTTTTGTATGGGTTGGGGAGAGGGACATGGATTATTTCTTTGCATATGTATAGATAAGAATTATTTGGGGGGCGCCATCAGTTATCTACAATTTCCAGAGTTGTAAAATAGCTCAAAGGCAGTGAAAGGCACAGAGCCCCCATACTGTCAAAACCATGTAACTCCAGAGGATGTGCTCTAAACAACACAGAGTCCGACACTGAGGCAGATTTCCCAAGTACACTCCCAGGTGATTTTTATTGGGATATACTACTAGAGAATACACGCCAGCAAAAGGAGGGAGTGGAATTAAAAAGGGAGGTGGAGGGGTGTCTGGCTGGTGTGGTTGCTAGAGTGTGTGACCCTTGATCTCAGGGTCATGAGTTCGAGCACCACATTTGGGTATAAAGATGACTTTAAAAAAATTAAATTAGGGGCGCCTGGGTGGCTCAGTGGGTTAAAGTTTCTGTCTTCGGCTCAGGTCATGATCTCAGGGTTCTGGGATCAAGCCCCGCATCGGGCTCTCTGCTCAGCGGGGAGCCTGCTTCCTCCTCTCTCTCTCTGTCTGCCTCTCCGCCTACTTGTGATCTCTGTCTGTCAAATAAATGAATAAAATCTTAAAGAAAATAAATTAATTTAACAAGGGGGGCAGAAAGAGAGCAGGAAATGGGATCCCTAAAACAGGGGCTAGGTACCCAACACAGGAAGGTGTGAAGAGAGGTCCCTGCCATAGGGGAGCATTAGGTCAGAGCCCAGCCAGCTTCAAATGCAGGAGGAAGGGGGTCTCCTGAGGGGCTCCAGGAAGAAGAAATGGAACTGATGTACTTGAACATATGGAAAATATCACGGAAAGGCCCTTGGCAGAGATGTGAAAGCTTTTAGAGAGCACTAAAGATAGGTAATAGAAGGCAAAGTGAATAAAAAAGCAGCCCTCATTGACTTTGGGGATACTGGAGGGTTGCACAGGATGGGGTCTAAATAATGCTTCCCCAACTCATCATAGTCGTTATAATGTAAATACAACTCTTCACCCCAAAATTGTCATAGAGCTGTGTTGGGGCGGTGGGGGAGGGGAGGTGATAGGTGTACCTGTGGGAAACTTCGGGACTCATACACCAACATCTGTGAATAATGTTTAAAAATGATAAATTAAGAAATAGCAGTAGAAGCATGGTATTCCTCATTTGGAGGTTAAATGCCAGAGAAAATAGTTAGAAGCTTGCCAGTGGCTGCCTCTGGGAAGTAGACTCTGGTGGTAGGAAAGCTTAGGGCAGGGAACTGCTGTTTTTCATTAAAAACCTCTATACATGCATATACACATACATGTGTATGTATATATAAAACTCTACATATATTTATTAAAAATAAATTGGAAAAAAATGATTATACCTAAAAAAAGGCATTTATTATTAAGTGCTGGTGAGGTGTGGGTAATCTCAAACACTCCTCGTGAAGTAGAAATTGGTATAGCCTTTTTGGAAAGCTCAGCCAGCAGAATCTAGTGAAATTTTACATGTCCAAACCCGTCCACCCAGCAGTCACACATCCTAGCCTTTATCCTTAGAGGAACGCTTGCAGGCAAGTTCCAGGAAGCATGGCCAAGGATGTTCCCGAAGCATTGTTTATTTTATTATTATTTTTTTTCCGAAGCATTGTTTATAAGGTAGAAAGATGAGGCTGCGACAAATGTCCGATACAAGGGACATGGTCATACAACAGAACAGAACCCAAGTCTGGCTTCACACTGTGCTATTGGGGTGTGATAGGTGTCCCATGGACCAGTTAGCTCTCTGATGCCTCATTTAGTGACAAACACAAGTTCCAGAGCAATGTTAATGTTAACATTGTGGCCACACCCATACAGAATGAAGCTATATATATATATATATATATACAGATGTAGATATATATGGATATGTGTGTGTATACATATGTATACTTTGCAGGGCTGTATGACTTTATGTGTTTTTTTTTAAATTTTATTTTTATTTAATTGAAACAGAGAGAGAGAGATCACAAGTATGCAGAGAGGCAGGCACAGAGAAAGAGAGGAGAAAGCAGGCTCCCCGCTGAGGAGAGAGCCCATTGCGGGCCTCGATCCCAGGACCCTGAGATCATGACCTATAGCCGAAGGCAGAGGCTTAACCCACTGAGCCACCCAGGCACCCATGACTTTATGTTTTAATTCGAGTTAGTTAACATACAGAGCTCTATGAGGGTCAGGTGTACACAGGTGATTCACACTCCATACATCACCAGGTGCTCATCACGACAAGTGGTCCCCATCCTGTGTCAGCCATGAAGCAGTGTATTTTTTATACGTTCATTTAAGCATGTCTACGCACAGGAAACGATCCGCAGCCACACATACCCAACTAATAACGGAATCAGGTGAGGACTTCTCTGTCTTTTGCAGGGGAGGGGCAAAATGGAAGTCAGTTTTTAAATAAAAAAATTTTTGTGTGGGCGCCTGGGTGGCTCAGTTGGTTAGGCGACTGCCTTCAGCTCAGGTCATGATCCCGGAGTCCCAGGATCGGGTCCCACATTGGGCTCCCAGCTCCATGGGGAGTCTGCTTTTCCCTCTGACCTTCTCCCCTCTCATGCTCTCTCTCACACTCTCTCTCTCTATTAAATAAATAAAATCTTAAAAAAAATTTTTTTTGGTGAATCATGGCAAAATACACATAGCATAAATTCACTGTCTTAACTGTTTTTCGGTGTACAGTTGAGTAGTATTAAGCACATTCACATCACTCTAGAGATGTACAACCATCTCTAGAACGTTTTCCATCTTGCAAATCTGAAACTCTCACATCCTTTAAACAGCAACTCCCTGTTCCCCCCTCCCTGCAGCCCCTGGCAACCACCATTCTTTGCCTTGTGAATTTGGCCACTGTGTACCTCCTACAGGTAAATTGTCCCGTAGATGTCTTTTCTGTGACGGGCTTATTTCATTTTGCACAATGTCCTCTAGGTTCATCCGCGTGGTAGCTTGTGTCAGATTTCTTCCCTTTGTAAGGCTGGTTTGTGCTCACTTTTTTTTTGTGAGAACATATACCCGTATTTAAGTGAAATGAAAAAGAAACACAGTTTTCAAAAGGAAAAACAAATATACAAGTAGAAAAATGAACTGGTGGGAAATACACAAAAATGTTGCTCCTGTATTTCTGGGTCAAGTAATTATGGTAACTGACATTTTCTTTTTTTTTTTTTTTTAAAGACTTTATTTGAGAGAAAGAGAGAAAGAGTGCACGAGTGGGGAAGAAGGGCCGTGGGAGAGGGACAAGCAGACTCCCCACTGAGCAGGGAGCCCGCCGATCCCAGGACCCTGAGATCATGACCAGCCGAAAGCAGAGGCTTACCTGGCTAAGCCACCCAGGTGCCCCTACATTTTCTTTCATATTCTTTTTTGTCTGGATTGTATGTTATTTTAGCAGCAGAAAAAAATACTAAAACTAGAAAGTAAGAAAGTATGCTATTCTGGTTTTGGTCCATCATGCCGGCAGCCCTGCCATTTGGAAAGCAGCATTTGACTTGGTGCCTTGAGATGCAGCTCTGTTGACTCTAGAGATCAGGATGGACGACTTGTGTCCAGGGCCCGGCCCGAGGGCATGGCTGTCCCCCATCTGGGGTCATGGCTTCTGGCTCCTGAACAGGTAAAAAGATGCTCAGTCTAACTGGAAACACACAGATGACAAGTTAGAGTACAGTGGAGTTCTATCATTTATTTAATTTTTTTGGCCCATCAGTTTGGCAGGGTTTGATACGATTTTGTAGGTGTGTTGGTGAAACTATAGCATAACAGGTGGCCTCAAACAGTGTTGGTGGGAGGGCAGATCCGTCCAACCTCTGTGGAGAGCAGCCGCCATCAGAATTACAAATGCAGGGGCGCCTGGGTGGCACAGTCAGGCAAGCTTCCGACTCTTGGTTTTGGCTCAGCTTGTGAACTCAGGGTCGTGAGTTCAAGCCCTGCCTTGTGCTCCTCACTCACCGTGGAGCCTGCTTGAGAACCTTTGTGCATCTCCCACTCATGTGCATTCTCTCTAAAATAAATCAATAGATTTTAAACTAGATTTTTAAAAAGTTACAAATGGACATGCCCTTTGACTCAGAAATCCCCCTTCTAGTAATTCATCTCATAGATATGCAGTGATGCTTGGTGCAGTGTTGTTTATAAGAGCAGGAGTTTGGAAACAGCCAGTAGGGGACCAGTTGAATAAGTTTCTGTCGTTAAGCCCCCCAGTCTGTGCGTGGAGCTATGGTAACAGCGGTGGTGGGGGAGGACCCGAGCGGAAGGAGGATTGGCACGGATGTCAGCGTTTGGCCTTTTGTCCTCTGTTCTGTTTTAGGACAAAATGCCACACTGCGAAGTAAATGAACTCTGTGCCTCAGTTTCCTAGTCTCTAAAAAGGAAATGATTCTAACCCCCGCGGGTTACTATGAGGATTATGGGAGCTGATCCATGTCAAATGCTTCTATCAAAGCCTGGCCCAGACTGAGCGCCGTGGAAGCTTCTTACTCCGGTTGCCACATAGGCTCTGGGGGATGGGCTTCTCTGCCACGGGACAGGGAGGTCTGGTGGTCAAATTTCCAGCTTCCTGGAGACAGACACAAGATAATGTGGGAAAAGTCAAATCCAACAGGAATTCATCCGAGAGTATCCTCTCGGGAAGGTGACCCACGATAGTGAGCAGGGCCAGCAGCCTGGTATATCGGTGGCTCTCCAAAGAGCCACACGTGCTTTTCTTCACACCCTCGTGTGGATTGGATTGAACTGGTCCAAGTGGCAGCTGCCACTCCGGAGCCCTCAGGCCCTGTCCTGCCCACACCAAGGGTGAAAACCCCGGCGAGGCCAGCTCCTTCATTAAGCCCTTGGCAGCACAGCTGATGTTTAAGGCAGCAGAAGAAAGAAGAGAGGACCAAGGTGCCACCTCCTCGCAAGGCCCTTCCCCAGGGGGCCCTTACACTTGCGCTCACGTTTCGTGACACTTGTCGCAAAGCGCCCGTCACTGCTGCGGGAGCTGAGAACGAAGGTCTTGCAGCTCGCAGCTTTGCCGCCGTGAACGAAATAAATCCTGTGGGTGATGAAAATGTTCTGGAGCTGGTCATAGTGGTGCTGGTAGGGCAGCCTTGTGAGCGTGCTAAATACTGAATGGTACATACAGGTTAAAGGTGTAGATTTTGTTCTGTGAATTTTATAACAATTGTTAAAAAGTGGACTTCCAGTACTAAAGAGTAAAAAGAAGATGAATACTAGGGAGAGGCAATCATTGGGTTTTCCATACCTGCTTTTTAATTGCTACCACGGAGTTGCATTCGGTCTCTCTTGGCTTCTAGCGCCAGGGCTGGGGCAGTGGGGCGCATGAGGGACAGCCCGGGTCCGTGCACACTCTAAAGCCGGGGGGACTGGGGCTAGGAGGAGCTGGGTGGACACACAGTGTCCTGTTCTTCCTTAGCTAGGAAGCTTCCGTGAAGGGAGGCGTACCTGCGTTGGCCCCAGACGGCCATGGCATTACTTCCCATTGCCCGAAGCAGCTGGTCACGGGTGGGCTTTGGGACCAACCAGTGTCAGTAGGGGGTCAGGGTACAGTCCTGACTTAGGGAAGAGACGGGTGAACACCTGATCCCCTCGCCGGATTTCTCGGGGCAGTCACAGGTAGAGCTCTGTTCTCGTTTCACGATCACTTCCTCTCTTCGCAGTCCAGGCCAAGCAGGTGTTTGCTTTCGGGCAGGATCTGTCTGCTCTTTGTAAGCCAGACCCCACACCGAGGACTGCTCTGCCCCTGGGATCACCGGGGAAGTTTTGTCTAGATGAGCCTGCATTTCCTCCGCACCCCAACTGTCATGAAATACTACCTAGGAAAGAAAGGGGGGAGCGTAGTGCAGGGACCACAGTGGCGTGTGGCCAGCACAAGGCTTACTTAGCTGCGTCTCCTGCTCTGTGGGTCCCCAGAGGCCTGAGTCCTGCCGAGGGGGGCCTGCAGCTCAGAAGGAGCAGGGCAGGGACCAGGGAAGGACGACGGGGAAAGAAAGGGTTAAAGTCAGTCCAGGTTTTTCAATGTGGTGAAACCAGGGTGGAGGGTCTGCCAAGAACAGGTCAGGTTCAAAACAGGAAACCCCAGGGTAGTGATAAATGGACACTTCTCTATGGACTTTACATAGATCCCTAGGGAAAATGCTGGAACTGATCTCATTCAACAGTTTTTTTGGTGGGCTTTTTTCTTATTTTTTAAAATGCATTGAAGAGGAAGTGCACAATGAGCTCCTCAGGTTTGTCGGTGACACTAATCTCTTCCAGGTGCTGAACCGCTAAGGTGGAGGGGGGGGACTGCCGCAGGCGGCTCCCGGGGCATTCATGGGAGGGGCGGGAGAATGGCCACAGGGGCGGGCAGAGCAGAGCCAGGCTCTGTCGCTCTGGGCTCTCTCAAGCCCCCCGGATGCAGTTCGTGGGGTACGTGCAGCAACCGGCGTGGGTGCAGGCAGTGGGGGAGAGGTGTGACGGGGTGCCCACATCCCCGGCCCACATGGAGGCCCCTGGAACCGCCGATTCCCTCCCGGCCTGTGCACAGAGGCCATGCTTTTCCGGCCACCCGCCTTCCTAGAATTCCTGCAGGCACTGCCTTCTTTTCCCTCCTTCTGCAGGGCAAAGCTCCGTGGTCACCTCCGCTGCTCTCGCTGTTCCTGCCCCATCCCTCCTAGCTGGGGTGGGACTTGTTGAGCTTCCCTAGCTTCTGACCTTACGCCTCCTCTGCTCCCATGAGGGGTGGTGTGAGCTCAGCCTGTCCCCAGCCTGGGGGCTGCGTCCCCTGCCATCAGTCTTCCCATTCTTTTGAATCCACCTGGCCGACCCTGTACCGCCCCTTCTCCCCCATCTCGCTCTATTCCGACCAGCACTTAATACATTTCCCTCGAATCACTGCAGACTCAGCCTCCCGCCTGTTCTCTGCCCCGCGCTTCTGCATCTCCCCTTCCCCGAGTCCCTAATTTCGGCTGGAATCTTCCCCTCAATGTCTCAACGTCTCAATGTCTCAAAGTCAGGTGCTCTCCACAGTTTAGCCTGCTCTGAATTCAGATAAGCCGGCTTTGTTTGCCCTCCCCGCAGCACGTCTGCTCCCCTCTCCCCACTCCCGCAAATGGGTCTGATATTTGCTTCCAGGCCCCACAACCAAAGATACAAAATGCTGTAGTGTTTACTTCCAGGCACCAGGAGATCAACCTGCCAGGCCTGGTCTGTACGGACTAAGCTGTGACCAGAGGATTCCTAGGACAGAGAAGCTCCTCAAAGGGTTAAGAGATTTGGTTCCATATTTTATCACAGGAGATTAGGCTGTAGCCTTTGGAGCAGCGAACTTACTTAAGTTTCAATTGTTGAGAAGGCAACCAATGAAATAATTGGTTTAGGCAGGAATCCTCAAGGAGTACCAAAATCATTCAGTAAGAACTAGTTGAGAAACAGGATAATTGCGCGGTGCCTAACCCCACAGAATCACTTGCTAATCGTGAGGGGGAAAAAACTTTATAAAATAAAAATCTGTGATCAACCGACCAAATTTAGTGTCATTAACTGACCAAATTTAGCATCATTATGGGGTTCCTGATGTCACATGAGTGAAATGGTCTTGCCCCAAATGGTTAATTCTCTATTCATCTTAATTCTTCAACGAGGGTTCTGGGAAAAAATGAGCCTAGTGACCTAAGGCATCTGTATTAGAGTTCTCCAGAAAACCAGAACCAAGAGGGGAACATGTGTGTGTGTATCAGATTTGTTACAAAGAACTGACTCCTGCAGTTAAGAATTACAGTTGGCACTCCGAAGACCCAGGAGAGCCCATGGTATAAGTTCTAGCCTGAAAGTCAGTAGGTTCAACACCCAAGAAGAGCCAATGTTTCCTCTCAAGTCTGAAGGTAGGAAAACAATAATGTCTGAGCTCCCAGGCAGTCAGGTATAGTTCCTTCTGACTAACAGGAGGGTCAGATTTTTTTATTATTTTCAGGTCGTCAACTGATTAGACAAGGCTCACCCACATTAGGGAAGGCAATCTGCTTTACGCAGTTTGAGTTACCAATTCAAATGTTAATCTTACCCAGAATCACTCTCATGGCTGCACCTAAAATGTTTGACCAAAATTCTGGGCACCTTGTGGTCCAACCAAGTTGACATAAACAATTAACCATCAAAGTTTCCTTTGTATATAATGAATTAATTTCTCCCTATGAATCTAGAATTGTTTTAGTACAGATAAATCTTAGTTGAAAAAGCCCAGTTTAGAGGAAATAAAGGGACAGAGGAACAAGTTAAATGGCATACGAGGAAACAATCAGAAAAATCCAGAATGTGGGTTATCCTATAAAACAACTAACTGGTTTCTTTCAAAAGTCAATGTCAAAAAAATAAATGGTGGGAGAGAATTTTCTGGAATAAAAGAGACATAACATACAATTGGTGAATATTGTTTGGATTCTTTTTCTATAAAAAAGAGGTATATAGGGGCGCCTGGGTGGCTCAGTGGGTTAAGCCTCTGCCTTCGGCCCAGGTCATGATCCCAGGGTCCTTGGATCGAGCCCCGCGTTGGGCTCTCTGCTCATCAGGGAGCCTGCTTCCCTTCCTCTCTCTCTTCCTGCCTCTCTGCCTACTTGTGATTTCTGTCTGTCAAATAAATAAATAAAATCTTTAAAAAGAGAAAAAAAAGAGGTATATAATGTATTTTGAAGGAAATATCAATGTGGACTGGATATTAGATAATATTAAGAAATTACTGTAGGGGCATCTGGGTGGTTCAGTTGGTTAAGTACCCTGCTTTTTGTTTGTTTGTTTGTTTGTTTGTTTTAAGATTTTATTTACTTATTTCAGAGAGAGAGAGAGAACATGAGTGGGGGCAGGGGAAGGAGCAGAGGAAGAAGGGGAGAGAGAATCCCAAATAGACTTTGCATGGAGGCCAACGCAGGACTCGATCCTACAACCCTGAGACGACCTGAGCCAGAATCAAGAGTAGGATGCTGGGGCACCTGGGTGGCTCAGTGGGTTGAGCCGCTGCCTTCGGCTCAGGTCATGATCTCAGGGTCCTGGGATTGAGTCCCGCCTCGGGATCTCTGCTCAGCAGGGAGCCTGCTTCCCTATCTCTCTCTCTCTGCCTGCCTCTCCATCTACTTGTGGTTTTTCTCTGTCAAATTAATAAATAAAATCTTTAAAAAAAAAAAAAAAAGAGTAGGCTGCTGCACTCACTGAGCCACCCAGGCACCCCTAAGTGTCTGACTCTTGATCTCAGCTCAGGTCTTGATCTCAGGGTTGTGAGTTCAAGTCCCGCGCTGGGCTCCATGCTGGGCATGGAGTCTACTTAAGAAAAAAAAAAAAGGAAGAAATTACTATAAACTTTCTTAAGTGTGAAAATGGCATTGTGGTTATTTTTAGGAGGTACATATTGAAGCATTTAGGGGTGAAATAAGTCTTAAACTTGTTTTCAAGCATTTTAGCAAAGGAAAAAAAAAAACAAACCCACATGTATATAGATAAAGCAAAAGGGGCAAAATGTCAGCAATGCTTAAGCCTACAACAAATCTGGGCCTACCGGTGAGCATTATGGTGTTCTTTCAACTTTTTCTGTACGTTTGACCATTTTTGTTAAGCTACTGGGAGTGAGCCTGAGAGCCCTGGAACCTGGTGAATCTGATTATATCACTGGCGCGGGAGGGGTCGGTAACGCTGGGCTGGGAAAAATCTCTTCCTTCTGTGAGGCTCAGAGTAGTATTTTGGGCTGAATTGCCTCTCCGCTACCCCCACCCCAAATTCATATGTCGAACCCTAAGTCCTAGTACCTCAACTCGTGACTATCATTAGAGATAGGACCTTTATAGAGGTAATTAAGGTCATGTGAGATCATAGGGGCAGTGTCCTTATAAGAAGAATAAATTTGCACACAGGCTGGAAAAGAAATAAGACAATGTGCTGTGAATGTTTGTGTCCCCCTGGCAGATTCATACGTTGAAGCCTAAACGTTCCCCGGCCGCCCGCACCACCGCAATGTGATGCTATTTGGAGATGGAGCCTTTGGGAGATAATTAAGTTACAATAATTAGGCTTACATGAGGTCATGAGGGTGGGGTCCTGTTATGGACAGGCTGTTTGTGTCCCCCACAATCATATGCTGAAACTACATGCCCCTCAGTATTAGGAGGCAGGGCTCTTGTGAGGTAATTAGCGTTACATGAGGCGGTGAGGGGAGAGCCTTCATTAATGGGAAGTGTGTGTGTTTTTTTTTTTTTTTTAATTTTTAAAATTTATTTGACAGAGAGAGAGTGAGACAGGGAACACAAGCAAGGGGAGTGTGAGAGGGAGAGATGTGGGGCTTGATCCCAGGACCCTGGGATAATGGGGACCTGAGCCCAAGGCAGGCACTTAAGGGTTGAGCCACCCAGGAGCCTTAGGGAGTAGTGTCCTTGTAAGTCTTGAGATAGCTTGCTTTCTCGGCTCTGCACTCTACGTGCGGAGGATGCCACGAGTTAGTCGGCACTCTGCAACCTGGAAGCAGGCCCTGGTCAGAATGTGACCAGGGCTTGGCATTTGGACTCCCAAAGCTGTTGCTGGTGCATGGGCATGCGTGTGTGTGTCTGTGTGTGTGTGCGCGTGTGTGTGGTGGTTTATGTCTGCAGCCTGAGCTAAGACAGACCTTCATGATGGGATTAGTGCTCTTCTAAGAAGAGAAGGAAACAAAAGAACTCTCTCTCCTATTTGAGGACATAGTGAGACGCCACTTCTGAGCCAGGAAGAGAGCTGACTCCAGAAACTGACCTGGCTGCCACCCTGAGCTTGCACTTCGACCTCCAGAGCTGTGAGAAAACAAATCTCTGCTGTCTAAGCCCCCAGCCTGTGGTATTTGGTTCTGGCGGCCCAAGCAGACTAGGCATGAAATGAAGACACAAGAAGAAGAAAGCTACGTACAAGCCAAGGAGGGAGACCGCAGAAGAAACATGTCGTCTCCGTAACTGTGAGACATTTCTGTCATTTAATCCACCTCATTAGGGCAGCCCCAGCAAACCAATAGGAGTATCACACACCATTGTTTACACTTCCTTTAAATGAGACACAACTCTCACACAGGAAAAAGAGTTCAAATGAGGCAAAGTCCACACTTTTCTGTGTTTTCCTGTGGTTAGGACAGGTTGGCAGCTAGAGGCCAGCCACCTGAGGGAGAACAGAACGTGGGATGGAGACATACCCATGGAAGCCACTTGGGGCTACTGTCTTCTACTTTGGAATCCTGACTGTGGGCATAGAATTTGATCCTTAAAAAAAAAATTTGTATTTATTTATTTGACAGAAATCACAAGTAGTCAGAGAGGCAGGCAGAGAGGCAGAGAAGAAGCAGGTTCCCCACTGAGCAGAGAGCCCGATGCTGGGCTCGATCCCAGGACCCTGGGATCATGACCTGAGCCGAAGGCAGAGGCTTTAACCCACTGAGCCAGCCACTCAGGTGCCCCTAGAATTTGATTCTTAATAATTATTACCTCTTCTTTTCCCATGCTATTAATAGAGCTATATTTTGGGTGGGTTTTTTTTTTTAAGATTTTATTTATTCATTTGACAGAGAGAGATCAGAAGTAGGCAGAGAGGCAGGCAGAGAGAGAGGGGAAAGCAGGCTCCCCGCAGAGCAGAGAGCCTGATGCAGGGCTCAATCCCAGGACTCTGAGATCATGACCTGAGCCGAAGGCAGAGGCTTTAACCCACTGAGCCACCCAGGCGCCCCTAGGTGGTGGTGGTGGTTTTGTTTTTAAAAGATTTTATTTTTAAGTCATCTCTACACCCAGTGTGGGGCTCGAACTCACAGCCCTGAGATCCAGAGTCACATGCTCTACCAATGGAGCCGGCCAGGTGTCCAAAATGGAGTTGTATCTAGTAACCCAGCATCAAGGTGAAAGAGGTGTATGCAATATTTGAAAGTAAGTTTCTCCTGTGGGAGTAAAGCCAGGAATGGTCAACATTTGGGAGACAGGATCGGCGGTCTGTAGAAGCCGTTCGCTCTGAGGGCATCCATGCAAGGCTTCTGAAATGGCATTGTGGAGGGAGACCCGGCTCTGGCTTTCACAGACACGAGCACAGATCCCCCCTCTTCCAAATAACAGTGTGAGATTCTTAACCAGTGCAATTTGTATAGCCCACTGGGGCCACATTTTCGCCGTCTGTAAAATGTGCTGAATGCCACCTTACTGGCAGGGACACCTGCGAATCGGAGCTGTTGGCTGTAGAGCCTGGGAACGCAGCCGGGACGCCGCAGACAGTCGCTGTTTCACTGCTGCTGTTCATTAGGAACACCCGATAGAAGGCGGAAATGCAGTGTAAGGCAAGTAGAAGCAAATATAAAAGAAAGCGGCCCTATGCTGAGGGTAGTTAAAATGAATGCAGAATGGCTCCCAGAGGCGGGGGAGGGAGAGATGGGGCGTTCTTGTTCAACGGGTGTAGAGTTTCGGTTTTGCAAGATGGATAGAGTTCTGGAGATGGACGGCGGGGACAGTTGCTTTGCAGCGGGGACAGTTGCTTTGCAACATGAATGTGCTTAGCACCGCTGAGCGCCAAAATGGTTCTGATGATCAATTTTGTTATGTATATTTTTTTACAACACGGAAAAAAAAACGAAAAGGAAGAAAAAGCTACCTTATTACGTAGTATAGCCCGCTAGATAAAAGCAGAGGAATATGTAAACAGCCAATAATGATAAGCTTTAAAAAAATGGGTAGATGTGGGGCAGCTGGGTGGCTCAGTCAGTTAAGCGTCTGTCTTTGGCTCAGGTCATGATCCCAGGGTCCTGGGGTG
The DNA here is from genome assembly GCF_022355385.1 of Mustela nigripes. Taxonomy (NCBI): domain Eukaryota; kingdom Metazoa; phylum Chordata; class Mammalia; order Carnivora; family Mustelidae; genus Mustela; species Mustela nigripes. The sequence continues at coordinate 13,571,373 of NC_081560.1, forward strand.
TAGATCCCGCAACGGGTTCTCTGTTCCTCGGGGAGCCTGCTTCTCCCTCTCCCTCTGCCCTGACATCCTGCTCTGCTAGAAGTCTAGATGAGAGGAGCCCCGTGGAATATGCCTTCTACAGACTCCCTGGTGCCTTCCCAGGGTGCCCAGGGCCAGGCAAGTCGGTGGGACAAACAGCTCCTCGGGTCTCAGAACGTCCCAGCTCGAATATCTCTCCGCAGTCTCTGGATTTTTATGCTGAGATCTGTTCTGATGCATACTAAGAGCCAAAAAATGTTTACTGAAAGATTTCATATATGAGAGGGTATATTGGTTTGCTAGGGCTGTTGCAGGAAAGTACCCCCAACTAACTGGGTGGCTTCGAACAGGGGGCGTTCCAGCGTTCGGGAGGCCAGACCTTTGAAATCAGGGTGTCAGCAAGGCCACACTCCCTTTATGTGCTCTCAGGGGGATCCTTCCCAGCCTCTTCCTCACTTGTGCTGGCCCCGGGCGCCCCTTGGCCTTTGGCAGAGCACTCTTCCGGCCCCTGCCTCTCCTCATCTTTTGGGATAACAGTCATTAGATTCGGGGCACACCATGTTCAAGGATGATGTCTTCTCAACAGTTTTAACTGATTACATCTTCAAATACCAATTTTCTTTTCTCTTCTTTTTTTTTTTTTTTAAAGATTTAAAGATTATTTGTTTATTTGACAGAGATCACAAGTAGGCAAAGAGGCAGGCAGAGAGAGAGAGAGAGGAGGAAGCAGGCTCCCTGCGAGCAGAGAGCTCGATGTGGTGCTTGATCCCAGGACCCTGAGATCATGACCTGAGCTGAAGGCAGAGGCTTTAACCCACTGGGCCACCTGGGCACCCCAAAGACCTAATTTTCAAATAAGATCACATTCCAGGGACGCCTGGGTGGCTCAGTTGGTTAAGCAGCTGCCTTCGGCTCAGGTCATGATCCCAGCGTCCTGGGATCGAGTCCCACATCGGGCTCCTTGCTCAGCAGGGAGCCTGCTTCTCCCTCTGCCTCTGCCTGCCATTCTGTCTGCCTGTGCTCACTCTCTCCCCCTCTCTCTCTCTGATAAATAAATAAAATCTTTAAAAAAAAAAAATTAAAAAAAAAAAAAAAGATCACATTCCAGAGTTCTGGGTTCTGTGAATTTTTGGTGGATACTATTACAAAGAACCATTTCAGTTGCAAATTACAGAAAACCTCATTGAAGTAGCTTAAACAAATAAATTTTTTTCAGGTTATTATTCCTATTTAAAAAAAAAAAGATATTATTTATTTATTTGAGAGAGAGAGGCAGAGATAGCTAGAGAGAGCACAGGCAGGGAGGAAAGGGAGAAGCAGACCCCGCTGAGCAGGGAGGCTGACGGGGCTGATCCCAGGACCCTGGAATCATGACCTGAGCCAAAGGAACATGCTTAACTGGTTGAGCCACCCAGGCATCCCTGAAAATGATTATTGAGATGATTAACAGAAAAGTCTAAGAATACGTGGGACTTTAAGAATTCCTTGACCAAGGAGATCAGTTTCTTTCATTCAGATCTATCTTCTGCCATATTGGCTTCTTTCTTAGGTTTCCATCTTGTGGCTTCTGGATGATCTTGAGGCTTAAGGATGTTCTTCTCATATCATCCTTATAGGTTGCAATCCTAGTGAAAAGTATCTAGTATCTCTGCCTGAATACCATCAGCAAACATTTCATGGAAATCTTTGGTTTTGAAGGTTTCATGCCCATCTTTAAACCAATCGCTGTGGCCAGGCCCGAGTCTATACCTCAACTCTAGAGTCAGGGGCAGATTCAGTCCCACTGAAAGCACACAGAGGATGAGGGAGGTGTTTTCCCCAGAGTGAACTTGGATTACTGTTTCCAGAAGTGTAAGGAGGTGATAGGTAGTAAAAAGTGTAGCTGTCTACTAGAATGTTGGTCTTCCTCTGACATCAAAGAGCTCCTGAGAGGCAACTCTGGTTTTCATGTCTATATTCCTGAGCCCCAGATAGCAGTAGATGCTCAAAAAAGTATTTGTTGAGTTGTTTTAAATGTTTAACATAATTTAGTTTCTGAGGGCTTATCTACTTTATCCACTATAAATCTGAGACTCAGTTTTTGAACCAGGGTGACTCCATTCCAGTGAGATGCTGGTCTTTGTAAAACCCTATCTAGGTATACCAGTTGGCCTTCTGTTGTGACATTATTCTTAAAAATTCCATGAAAGGAACCAAGAAGGAAGGCTCATGTGTGGGTCAACATGACAGCAAAGAAACAAGTAGTAAGCAAAACTAAGGAACAAAGAAAGACATCTCCATCTTCCCCCTTCGTCCCAATGCACACACATAAATCTCAGTATGTGCAAGGGAGAAGTAGTATTACTCTCACATCCCTAGAGCCCTGGTGGAGATACAAGATTCTGGGTTTAGGCATATGTCATCTAACGGTTTAGGCTTGAAGTGTTGTACCTTAAACACCCACCGAGGGGCCTGGTCTCCCAATCCCTGAAAAGAGCCGGTGCTCAGAGGCTGAAGTCAGACGGCCCCTTAGCTAGATGTTGCTGGGCTCTGTAACCACACCGTGGAGTTTAATTTGCTGACCTAGATGTAGTTTGCAGCCCACAAAACCTCACACCACAGCAAAGCTTTTCTTGTGCTGAGACAGCTGGCTGGGTGTGATGTTGCAATGACTCAGTTCTTAGTAAAGGGTCTGAAGAAATTAGGGGCAGAGCTAAAGCCCCAAGACCACAGCCCCAAGAGACCTTCCTGTTTATTCCAGGGTGAGAGAATGGGAACCTTCTGTTTGTGGACACTGGTGTTTCATCAGGAGGGACAAGCCTGGGGCGCTGGGTTTGAGCTGTGTGTACACAGTCCACACATGATGGTCAGACAATTATACTTAGACTGATCATTCAGACTTGACCACGCGGGCCCACACATTTTTGGAAAGTGGTCTTCAAACTATGTGAATCAAGTCCTTGGCTTCCATTTTGAAATTGGGACTCGGTTTAAATGAGGAAGCCTATTTCAATAAAATTGGAGCTGAAAACTTTGGGTTTGGAGGACTTCCCATTAAACATGTGCATAACACTCAGCCTTCTCCCCAAACCCCACTAAAATGTCAATAAAGAGACTGTAAAAAAAAAAAAAAAAAAAAGCATATACCCATAAGAGAGATAAGAGCAGAGAGAGGGAGGAAAAAAGTCCTAGCTGAAGCCTACTGATGTTCCAGAGAAATAAACTTACTCTGGATATATCTCCCTACTGTGAAGTATGTATCTAATAATAAATAGTTAGAAGTCGTTACATTGGTTCACTGAAATACTCCCCATCTTCTAAGTATGTGTATGTGCATGTTGTTTTGGTTGATACGCTTTTACATAAATTTATGCTCTAAAAGGAATACATCTTAGAATGTGTTGGTACCACCAAGGGGCAGGGGATTTAAATCCATCCATGTGAGTTTGTAATATTTTTAGTATTTATGATATTTATAGTACCTGGTATTATAAATATAAAATTAGTGTTGGGTATTTATGGTAGTATAGTATTTATATCTCCTGAAATATATTTAGTGTTTTAGCACTTATATATAATATATTTAGTATTTCATATTAGTAGTGTTTTTAATAGTATAGTATAGTATTAACATTTATAGTGTTTTCAACCCTACTGTTGCTGTAGGATCACCTTCAAGTGCTTATTAAAAATGGGAGTGCTTGGGGAGCCTGGGTGGCTCCATCAGTAAAGCATCCAATTCTTTACTTCAGCTCAGATTATGATCTCTGGGTTTGAGCCCCAAGTTGGGCTCTGTGCTCAATAGGGAGTCTGCTGGAGATTCTCTCTCTCCCTCTGCCTCTTCTCTCTCTCCCTCTGTCAAAAAAGGGGGGAATACTTATTAAAAATACATATTGCTGGGTTCTGCCCCAGATATATGAAACAGTAGGCTTATGGATGGCAGACCTGTCAGCGATCTGTTGTTCTTTCAACTTTTTATTTTGGGAAAATTTTCAAACACATAGAAAAGTTGAAAGAGTACAGTGCTCACCCCTATATCTTCCACTCAGATTTCACAATGATCACATTCACTACATTGAATTTTTTTCCCCTTTCTCACTCTTTCTCTAGCCATAATTTTTTTTCCCCTGAAAGAGCTGAAAGTCCATTTCAGACATCCTGACCTTTCACCCTCATTGTGGGTTGTTATGTTCCCTCAAAAGACAGGCTCGAGTCCTAAATCCTGGTGCCTGTGAAGGTGACCTATTTAAAACTAGGCCTTTGTTAGTATAATCAAGTTAAGATGAAAGCATCTTGGAGTAGGGTGGGCCCTAAATCCTATAACTGTGTCCTTATAAAGAGAAAGAGATGTGACATCACAGAGAGACACACAGGAGAGGTCATGTGACTATGGAGGCAGAGATAGGGGTTAATGCTGTGCTATGCCAAGGAGCACAAAGGATTGCCAGCAACCACCACGAGCTAGAAGAAGTAAGGTGGGATCTTCCCCAAGAACCTTCAGACAAAGCACAGCCTTGCCATGATCACATATATAAAAACTAACAATTTTATAATTATGTAATATCCAATCCATAATCAAAAGGACTTAATTATCCTCCAAAGATCTTTTATAGATTTTTTTTCTTTTTTGGTCAGAATCCAATCACAGTTTCTTATATTTATTTGATTGTTATGTCTTTTTTAACTTCTTTTATTCTAAAGTAACCCACCTTAAAAAAAAAAATGACATTTACTTTTACTTCAAAAGGTGTTAAAGACAAAATTATTCCCAAACTGTAAGGAAGACTTTATTCAAGATTATTATAACAAGGGAGAGAGATCAGGGTCATAGGCAAAAGGCAGGACGAGGGGGTCAGCGGACAGGCAAGTACTAAGGACAAATGTCATAGGGAGGGGGATTCTTGCTACACTAACCTGACATGACACTTGTGAAAGGCAGGTCAAGAGCTTAGACATCAAAGCTGGGGGGTGAGGACCTTGATCAGAAGTCAAGGAGGACCAGATATTAAGGGTGGGGCATGATTTAGCAAGATTCTTTGCTGAGACTGGCTGGGCAGGCCCAAGACAGAGTGGGGACCAAGGTCAAGGCCTAATCAAAAGATGTTCAGACTATAAAGTCTGGCGAAGGAGAGAGCCTTTATCACAGGTCAGTTGTCTTAGAGTGTGTTCCACACTGTGAGTCTGTATTCTTGATTCCTCGTGGTATAACTCGACTTGTTCCTCTATGTCTGTCTTTCCTGTACACTGCAGTGTAGTCATGAGGCTTGGTTAGATTCGTGTTAGTTACACTGGCAGGAATAATTCACAGGTGGCATCGTATTTCTCACATTCTGTTACATGAGAAGGTGCATAATTGTTGTACACTGGTGATGCCCAGTTTGACTGCTCAGTTAAGATGTTGGGTTACCAATAGTGGTAGTATTCACTCTGATGCTCAAACTGTCCCAAATTTGGCTAATTAGAATCCTTTCTATATCTTCCATGTTTTTTTTTTTAAGATTTTATTTATTGATTTGACAGACAGAGATCACAAGTAGGCAGAAAGGCAGGCAGAGAGGGAGGGAAGAGGGCTCCCTGCTGAGCAGAGAGCCCAGTGTGGGGCTCTATCCCAGGACCCTGGGATCATGACCTGAGCCGAAGGCAGAGGCTTTAACCAACTGAGCCATCCAGGTGCCCCTTTTCCATGTTTTTGAACACTTCCTAGTCTTTTGGTACAATCTGATGCCCCAGTTTCACTTTCTTGGCCCCACACAGAGAATGAGACATTTTTCCAAGGGACAGAAAACATGGTCATCTTTGTCAATTACCCCGATGTAAGGTGTCCATTTCCTTACCCGTTTACATAAGCTTCGCAGTAGCTAATGGTTCTTAGGTGCTGTGTGCCCGGCACCAGGGTTTTCCACGCACGGCCTCATTTACTCCATAGGCCAATTCTTTATGGTAAATACTTTTACTTATCCCCAGTTTACAGTGAGCAAACTGGGGTGTGGAGACGTAAACTGCACAGGGCCACTCGGCGAGCAAGTAGGGAAGTTAAAATTGGAACTCAGGGCACCTGGGTGGCTCAGATGGTTGGGCGTCTGCCTTCGGCTCAGGCCGTGGGTCCTGGGGTCCCGGGATTGAGACCTGCGTTGGGTTCCCTGCTCAGTGGGGAGCCTGCTTCTCCCTCTGCCTCTCTCTCCATCTTTCATGAATAAATAAATTAAATCTTAAAAAAAAAATTGGAACTTCGATCACTCTGACCCCAAAATAAAGCTTGGAGGCGCCATGCCATATTGGCACCATGTCAATTTTGTTACCAAAACCAAAACAAAACCCTACATAAAAAGAACAACTTCATAATATCTACAGTTAAAAACAAACCCAAAAACCATGCTTGAAGATGACAGGCATGAGGCAAAATTTAAAGAAAGAAGTCCTGGACCTGGAAAAATCTGGTACCTTTCCCCTGTATTCTAAATTGCTAGTAATCACAATTTAGGATAACCCAGGTCAGTCCTGGAATGTCATGAGAAAGCTTTCTTGTAACTCCACTGGAAGCCTTATCATGGAATGAAATGGAGCAGGGACTTTGGACCAAGTTAGTGTTAAAAGCCTTTCAAGGTTTTCTCACACCTACCAGCGGTTTTCTCTGCATCTGGGGTGGTCTATCCAGAGCTTAGGCTGTCCAGGTTAATGGAAGGGTGAGGAGGGGCAGCGGGGGAGAGGGCTAGGATTCTGTCCTGCTTCTCCTGTCCCAGAGTGCTGGGAAGGGAGAGGGGTAACTGCCTGGAGGAAGGGGCCCTTTTTTCTAATCTGCCCAAAGGTGCCTTATTGGCCAGCAGGGGCCTCATCTGCCGAGGTTCTTCCTCTACGAACCTGACTGTTCTGGGTTCAAGGGCGAGTGACTCTCTGTTATCTCTTCACGAGAGAACACTTCCTTCTCCCCACAGGTATTTCCAGTTGTGATTATTAGCCTAGGTATAACCTGAAATTTAAATGCAATTACATATCTCTTAGAGCGAAGAGCTAAGGTTGTTCCTAACAACCTGCCACTTTCCTGCTTTCCTGCTCAGGAGTCTTCGGCCTTTCACTCCTCTTGCCCTTTGCCACTGTGACCTCAGTGTCCATTGGAACCTGGGCTGGTGTTTAGTGGGGAGCCTTCTCCCAGGACACTAACTCCCCAGCTAGTCCTCCCACCCCCGGCCCCGAGTTTTTGTGCGGGACAGCAAGAGGCACGCGAGTGCCCCAGGGGTGGCGAGGGGTGACAGGGAGTGATAGGTGGCGGCCCGTTAAGATAAGGAGGAAGAATAAACAGAAGCAGATGTGCCTTCAGCCCAGGTCCCCAGCGCACTGAAAAGCAAACAGATGGCAGCTGGTCTGCAGGGCAGGACCCGGCCTCCTTGGAGCCAGGAGCCGGGTTGGGCTGCTCAGTCCTCATTTCTCCACTGGACCTTGTGCTCCTTCCCTGGAGACAGGCCAGAGCATCCAAACCAAATATATTCACATTCTGTCTATTACCACTGTCAATGACTCCTCTCCATTTTATTTCATTATTTATTTATTATTTATTATTTTAGAGAGAGTGTGTGTGCGCAAGCATGGGGTGGATGGGCAAAAGGAGAGAAAGTTTTTTGTTTTTTTTTTAAGATTTTATTCATTTATCTGTCAGAGAGAGAGCGCAAGGGAGGGAGCACAAGCAGGGGGAGCAGCAGGCAGAGGGAGAAGCAGACTCCCCACTGAGCAGGGAGCCTGATGCAGGACTTGATCCCAGGACCCTGGGATCATGACCTGAGCTGAAGGCAGAGGCTCAACCAACTGAGCCACCCTGGCGCCCCAACTCCTCTCCATTTTCAAAGCTGTGCACGGACAGTCATTCTCCTGTGAACCGTAGAGGTGGAGACTGTGTGCACACACACACCTCCTTCCAGGCTGAGATTAAAAAGCAGGAAGTGACTTTAACCCCCTGGAGTGATGTCCCCTAAAGTTATGGGGCCACCTCCCCAGGATGACCCCTCCGGCTCTAAAACTCCTCTGGCTCCCTGGGCAGTTTGGGACTCCCCACCCCAATCCGGAAGGGACCAGAGCAACAGATGGTGGGGACGGTAGGGGTGTGCAGTGGGGCGGGGCGGGGGGGTGATGGTGATGGCTGGTGGTGCTGTAGGGCCCTTGTCTCGCATATCATTCTACAGCGGCACTTCCCTTTCAAAGGGGACCTGGACTGACTTAAAATTTGTGGGTTTTAATATTATCTAACTATGTGCAAGTTTAATTCTGGGGGTACACTCTGTGTGCTTCTAAGTAGTCTATATCCCTAAAATTGAAGAAGGAAGGAAGGGAGGAGCCCAGGGTCTCACCTACCCACTGGTCCAGGGCTTCAGGGTGGAGTGTCTCCAGGAGGGTTTTTTCCCTCCCAGTCAGACCTGCTGGGTCCCCCTGTGGATCTTGCTTCTGCTGGGGATCCCTGGGCTCAGGTAACACTGCCCCCGCCCTTCAGTTTGTCCAGCCTGGGGTGGCGGCGGCTCCCTGCTGTTGCTCATCTCTGGTTTGCCTTTCCCCTCTACCTGGATTCTGGATTCTTCTATCCTGGCAAGCTTGGGAGGCAGCATTTCGTAAAGGTGGGAAGTGCAGGGGTCTTAGGTGGGATGCCCCAAAAGCTAATTCTAAGAGGGAGATTTGCACGCAGAGAGTTTAGGGGGGAGCGTGTCCCCCAGCAGCAGCTCTAAGAGTGAGGGGAGGACTGGGCAGAAGATGTGGACATGCAAAGGTTGCAACAAAAGCTCTGACGCCAGGATGGCCCTTCAGAATTGTCTCAAACTGGAGCAAGGGACTGGAGTTTTGTACCCCTCCCCCACCCCAGGGTGGCCGAGTTGGGCTGGGCTTGCTCCGCAGGAAGGGGGCAGGTGTGGGACGGGGTGGCTCCCTGCAGGCAGGGCAGTTCCTGGGGAGGGACTGGCTGTGAGCCGTCATCAGGCCTGAAGGGGAGCCTGGGCAGTGGTCATAGCATCTGCTTCAGGTTCAAAGCCCATTTTGCAACTTCCTAGTTATGTGACCTTGACCTAATTCCTTACCCTTGAGCATGCGTTTCAGTGAACTGACCCGTGAAAACGGAAATTGTGAGGATTGAAAGAGACCCTGTTGCATGTTCTGTGGGGGAGAGAAAGTCTCCGCCCTCCTCTGCTGGCTTCCCTCCAGGTGGCTGCTGTAATCTGTGTGGTCAGGATCCAGGACACAGTTTCAGCCACGTTTATGAGGGGTGGGGCTCTTGTGCAATAAAGGGTTGGGTGCCCAGGTGCCGCCTTTTCGCCCACTTCCTACTTGCAGTGGCTGGGTGGACCTTGCTCTCCTCAGTGGGGTGGGATGAGGAAGCTAAACCAGATCCTCCTGGCCGCTCGCTTCCTTGCCCTCCCTCTTCTGCCTCCCAGGAGCACTGGCTGGTTGGGACTGGGCAGGGCACAGGGGAGTGAGGGCTCCAGATCCTGGTCCCTGAGCTCGGTCCTGGCGTTGACCTCAGAGCACTGCTCTGAGGTGTTGGATCGGGCTCTGTGCTGTGGAATGGCACCCCAAATTTCTTCAGGGTTCCTCTGGTACCTACGGAGACTTGATATGAATAGGAAAGGTCCTTCCTCTGGGCACACACAGCCTCAGGAATGCTCAGTGAGCAAATAGTGCCTTTGTGCAAACTAGAAAGAGGCCCCCAATCCTCCCCCATGTACTTGAGGTGCAGTGTACAACCTGCCCAACTTTACAGGGTGACCCTGAATGAAAATTCCACCTGATGCCATGAGCTCCTCGCCCTGCCTCTGCTTTGCCATTTACTCAGCACCTGCCAGATCTAAGGGTGTAGCCCAGGGTTTTGCTTATTTTGTGTTTTATGTGTATATTACGGACATTCAAGTTATATGCCACAGAGCTGATCTTCCCACACATTAAACCTCTGTCTCTGCATTTCAAGCCGTAGATGCTGCTTTCTGTGATGGCATTCATGGATTCACTGGGTCCTGGAACTGCAAAGGAGCAGAGAGATGACCAGGCATTGCTTAGTGACAGGGGCACCAAATCTCTTCCTTTGGGGACAGATCCCCCGGTCACAGAAGCATCCCAGCCCCACGAGTCTGTCTTACGAGTCTCCCCTGTTTTGCTCAGAGCCCATGCCTAATAAGTTGGTTGTTCCCAGGCATGGACAACAGCATCCTGCCATGTCCCTGGAGAGGTGGTGTGGACAGAGCAGAAGTCAGGAGCCAGGTGACTTCAGGCTGGATTTAGCCTAGTTTGTTTGATCCAGAACTGAGTGTTGACTCTCATGACTTCTCTTGAAAAAAATGTACCTGGTCCCAATGGGCCTGCCTTCCTTCATGGCAACACTTGACTGGAGCTGAGCGGTGTCTTCCTCAGTGCAATTGTAGGAATGGCCTTGACCCCAGTTTCATAGGGAAAGGATATACTCGAGAGTCAGTTAGCCTGAGTTCGAATCCTGGATCACTTATTAGCTGTGGGACCTTGAAAAGGTCATTTCTTTGTGCCTCAATTTTCCCATCTGTCAAATGGGATGAGGAAATAATAGCACTCATATTACAGGGTTGCTAGGAGGATTAAACGAGTAAGTTGGAATGACAACAGGTGAGTTTCCCCTGAGTAGATATTTATGTGAAGTTTCCACAAACATCATTCCATCGTCACAGTGACCTCCAGATTCCCAGCAATAGATACAAAAACACAACTTGGGAAAGTCACTCTTTGATCAGTAAGGCCTGCTGTACACCACAAGGCGATCGATTGTCCAGACTGCCCAGGCCGTGGGGTGGGGGGCAGCCGTGCCTCCTGGTCTTGTCCTGCTTAGAACTCTGGCCCTGCCGGGGATATGAGGGGAAGCCATGAGAACAGCAAGTCACACCCCCGGCCACTGCCTCAGAGAGCCCATCCTGATATCCCCAGGCATTCCTCCTGCCTCTTGTAAGTCATTCAAGGCTGTCAGCCGCAGTCTCCCACGACATTCCTGGCCAGTTTTTATGTCCCCCATGACTCCTGCTTGGGGTAATGAGTTCCCTGAGCTTACCACCCACCGAGTGAAGTCAGATTTTCTTCTATCCTTCCTACCCGTCATTCTCTCAGGCTTTAGGCAGAGCACCCTGGTCTAGTTCAGGATTTGGTTGGTGAATGAATTCATGACCACCGTAACCATAACATTCATGATCAAATAGATGTCACTCCCTGGTAGCCTTTGTGTTCCCAGATGGAAGAACCCTCAATACAGCGCTCGGGGGTTTTATGGTAGCTCCCCGATTTCCTTGACCGCTTTGGCTGGCCCTTCTTCTAGTTTCCCACAGTCTCTCTTGAGGTGTAGGAAGCACTCAGGACAGCAGTCCCCTCCCCAAACACACACTGACCCTGTGCCCCATTCTGTCACACTTGGATGCAGTTCCAAGTACCGAGGGAGAATTTCACTTCAATACACACAGATGGCAGTCATTTTGTTGGAAACTGGAACAAGAGGGTATTGGGAACTGGTGAGAGAACAGAGTCGAAGCAGCAAGCAGAGCACATGCATGGGATTTTGCAACCGAGCTGTGGGAATAGTAGCAGAAGCTGACATCTTAGACCTCAGACTCAGAGCTCCACCCCAGAGCTGCTGTACACACACTGGTGCTTGCCCCCCTCCCCCCATGGTCCTGGGGGGCTGGGCTGCATCTGTTGAAGGGATCACCTTTTCCTGGTTTGCATAAAGACAGCTCAGGGACCAGCAGCAGTCCTGCCCCGTCAGGGACAGCTGTGTCCTCTTGATGGGAAGGCAGAAAAAGCCAGGCCAGAGCGAGGCACTGGGTCCTGCCACTCTGCCGTAAAGGTTTGGTTTTGTTGTTGGTGTTTGTTTTTTTCCCCCCCAGAATTAGAGGAAGTTCTTTTTTTTTTTTTTAAGATTTCATTTTTTTATTTGAGAGAGAGTGATAGCAAGAGAGAACAGAGCAGGAGTGGGGGGCAGAAAGAGGAGCAGGCTTCCCACTTAGCAGGGAGCCAGATGTGGGGCTCCATCCCAGGACACTGGGATCATGACCTGAGCCGAAGGCAGACACTTAACTGACTGAGCCACCCAGGTGTTCTTGGTTTTTGTTTTTGTTTTTTTTTTAATTTTAACTGATTTTTATTTATATACAGGAGTACAGTACCCAAGGCTTAAGGTCACAGTTTGGCAAACTCTAGCATGTACATACATAATACATATGTATCTCCATCACCCAGATCAAGAATGTTTTCAGCCCCCACAGACCGTATATGTAATTTAACTTCTAGGAGCCACATTAAAAACACATAAGGAACAGGTAAATTTTAATTATGTATTTGATTTAACTCAGGGGATCCCAAATAGTCTTTTAGCATATTATCACTATTAAAGGTTTTGATGAGCTGTTACTTTTCCAGTCTTTGAAATCCAGTGTGCAGGTTACATGGACAGCACGTTTCAGTTTGGACTAGCCCCATTTCCAGTGCTCAGCACCTACATAGGACTCGTGGCTACTATAGGAACAGGGCATGTCTAGAGAGTAAGGAAATTAAGCAAACACAGCCCATTGATCACAAGAGAAATCTGGTCAGTATAAGCCACTGACCTTATCTCTATTTACAGTATTGACTCTTTAATTTCCTTTTAGTAAAAATAAGTCCCCACCCATTCTCAGTTCCCTAGCCCTATTTTCCTCTAAGGTCGTATACTCAACACAGAATCTTCCTACCATGAGCAGTTTTGGTTCCCTTTGGGGCTCTCCTATGAATTAAGTTGTCATTCTCCCCATTCTGAGGCAATACTGAATATCTCAGGGACACGTTGCTCGCTTGACCAGTAGTCACCAATCAGATGAAAGTCGTTCTACTCTTGAGCTTTCCAAACCTGCCCGATCACCTAAATCACTTCAAAGTGTTTAAAACAAAAAATGGCACACATCTAAGACCTCCTGAATCCCAACCCAGAGACATGCTCAGTTATGGGCATTTTAAAATTATTTTTTAGGGGCGCCTGGGTGGCTCAGTGGGTTAAGCTGCTGCCTTCGGCTCAGGTCATGATCTCAGCGTCCTGGGATCGAGTCCCGCATCGGGCTCTCTGCTCAGCAGGGAGCCTGCTTCCCTCTCTCTCTCTTTCTCTGGCTGCCTCTCTGTCTACTTGTGATTTCTCTCTGTCAAATTAATAAAGTCTTTAAAAAATTATTTTTTAAATGTTTTATTTATTTTTTAAAAAGATTTTTATTTATTTAACACAGAGACAGTGAGAGAGGGAATATAAGCAGGGGGAGTGGGAGAGGGAGAAGCAGGATTCCTGCTGAGTGGGGAGCCTGATGTGGGGCTCGATCCCAAGACCCTAGGATCATGACCTGAGCCGAAGGCAGACACTTAACAACTGAGCCACAGGGCAGGTTTTTAAAAAAACCTGACGGCGATGGCCATTCAGGCTTGGGAAGCACTGAGGATTACCCTCTTTGCTTAACACATCAGGGTATTCAACTGTGGCAGAGAGAAGCGAGTGCTGAGGTGTCCGTCCTCGAGGAGCAAAACTCATTTTAACAATGTTGTCATGGCCACGGGAGTGGGGGTATCTTTGATTCTCAGTGGTGGGACCGCTGCCAGTGGCCAACTGGAGGCTTCAGAGATCCCCTTGGGTGTAGACCATTGTGTGCAGGCAGAGCCCAGGACAGGAAAAAAACCTCTCCAGTGGGCAACCAATATGGGAGAAGACAGAGGGCCCCAGACCCCGAGTTGGCCTAACAGTTAAGTATGGCTAGGAAGAAAGCCACAGTTGGTGACCCATCTTCACCCTCTGGCCCTGGCATTCTGTTCTTACCTCCAGCACTCGCTTTCTGGGCAGCAAGTCAGTCCATCAAATCCCTTCTTCACACACAGGTGTGTAACAGCAGAGCCAACCTGTGTTTCAAGGGGACAATTTGAAAGAGCAATGCTAAGAAAAAAAAAATTACACTCATCCTTCTGGATTTCATTTTAATTGCTGGGTGTGCCCTGGGCACCAGAAATCATAAAGCAGGTCTGGTTTCCTTCCTTGGATGTATTTAAAGAGTCCTGGGTTTGCAGTCAGGTCACCCGAGCTCTGGACTCATGGTTATCACAAAGAGCTGCATCTCTTTGGGGATATGGTTGAACAAATCTGAGTGTCACTTCTTCCCCTGGTTACCTATGAGTAGGAGTACCTGCCTTATAGGTTCGAGTGATTGCCAGATAAATCTCACAGGTGAAAGCAGTTTGGAAAATGTAAAGCATTACACAATGCAAGACGCTAACCTTTATAGCAGCGGAAATGAGGTACGGTATAGGACAGTGGGGACCCTTCACCGGCTTCTAAGATGGTCAGGTCAGCGAGCACGTTTCTTCCTCTCTGCCCTCCTCCCTTTCTTTTCTGCCCCCTCTCCCTTCATAATGGCTTTTGTATGTCTTTACAAGCAGCAGGGGCTCTTATCCTAAAAAATGAGTAACAGGCTCCTGGTTATTTTGGCCTTTGATACACACCTGTCCTGGGCTTCTGGAAAGGCAACCCCCAAGAGAAAGCTCTTGGCCAGGCGTCCGTAAATGTTGCCAGCGGCAATTCCTCCGCAGGCCGGTAGGTTTCCTTCGGCTTTTAGGGGGGGCGGGGGGAGGGGGGGTCCCCTGCGTCTATCTTTGATTGGCTGGCTGCAGCTGGGACCAGGAGCGTCAGGCCCTGTGCGGTTCACAGCCTAGAATCGCTGAGCGCTGCTTGCACCTTTGCTGCTTCTTGTCCCCAAGTAGCCCGTGGAAGCTTCCTCCTCCTCCTCCCTCTCCCTCCCCTCCACGAGTCCATTCCAGGCTGCTCTTCCAGTCCTGCCCAGTCCTGCGCCGGGAACCCACAACCTCCGCTCAAATCGCCTCCTTGGGGGAATCTTCCCGGGCTAAGCCCAGCCACCACCACTCCCTTCATGGACACATTTCTGGTTCCCTGCACAGGGAGGGGGGAATCAGTCCCCGCTGTGCCTTTGTGACTTTCCCAAGCCCCGCCAGCTGCGGCAAAATGCTCAGGCTCCTTCTGAACTCTTCTCCCCGAGACAAACAGGTCGGAGGATGCAGTAAACCTCCCGGCTCCTTCCCGAAGAACGCTGGGACTTAAATGCGCTGGGCCCCAGCCAAACAGCAGAATAAAGTGGTAAATTTCTCCATCACTTACAGAAAGTATTTTCACTCGGCAGAAACAGCATCTACAGCTCTTCGGAGCAAGCTTGTTTTAGCACCGCCGAGCACGAGAACCCCGGTGCGGGCAGGGGCGCTTTCCGGAGGCTGCTCCAGTCCCCCTCCCACTTCCCATCCGGCTGTCATTGTTCCCCCGCCGCTCCGGGAGGCGAACCCCGCAGCCCGGCCGGCGCGCCCCCGCAGCCCCCGCCCTCCTGACCAGCCGCAGCAGCCGCAGCTCGGGACCTCCCTGGGCGAGCCCGGCGCGGGAGCTCGACGCGCGCGCGGGGGCGCGGGGGCGCGGGGGCGCGGGCGGGGCTGGCGCTGCCAATCCCCGCGCGGCGCACGTGCGGCACGTCTCCGCATCCGGGCCCCCGCCCGGATCCGGCTCCGCGGGGGGTGCGGGGGCGGTGCGGGGGGGGGGGGCGGGGGGGGGGGGGTCGGGGACAACCGGGGGAGCGTCGACGGGGAGGTTAGAGGTGGGACAGTGCGGGGTTCGGGAATGCGCTCAGGGGTCTGGGAGGTGCGAGGGGCCGGGGCGGGGTGTCAGTAGGGTGTTGAGAGGCTGTGAGCGCGTGGGGGTGGGTGGGGGCAAGGGGGATGCTTAAGGGTCTTGGCTGGATGGGCGGGAGGCGCGGGCGCGCAGTGGGGCGGGTGAGTCAGAGCGCGCGGAGGGAGTACTCCCGGGCGGGTGAGAGGGTCAGCGACGCTTGGCCTCCTCCCTAACCAATTAGGGGAGCGCCGGGAAATTCCCCACGACTTCCCAGCCTATTTCCGACCCTCTCTGTCACTAAAAAGTGGGCCACACACGGGTGGGGACGGCTCTGTCGTCCACATCCCTCTTAGCCGAGGGCCCACGGCAGGAGGACGGGGGTCCGGGAAGCCCGGGAGGGGGACTTCACTGGCTGGGCTCACCTGTGCTGGAGGAAGCTGATCATTTTAGGCACCTCTTCACCTCACCTCTCCTCTCCTCCCCCCACACTTCCCCCATCCCGGCCCTCTCCGCTCAAAAACAGGGAGTGTTTTATTTCTGGCTGTGATTTTGAAACCCAGCCATCCCATGTGTCAGCCACCCGGCGGAAGCCCAGGCATCAGAGCTGTCCCAGTGGGCCCGCCGGTGCGCAGGAAGCACGAGAGGGGCCGCCGCCTGCAGGGGACGAGGCGTCACGGACGGACCACTCTGAGATGGAGCTTGCGTTAATGTCCTGCCTTAGAAGGAAGGCATCCGAGCCAGCGTTCTCTGTACAGAACGGCCTCTTCGTTCTCTGCTGTGCTGTTTGGACCCCGGAAAGTTCCAGGTCCCAGCATGGAAGCCGGTCGGATGTCGCTGTACCTCGCTGCGCGTCCCCGGAGCTGTACTCTTGTTTACCCTCCTTGCGAGGCCCTAACAACTTCCGGAAGAGGAACTCCCTTTGAAGTGTGGGCAGCATTTCGGTTCCTCTGACTACTCCTTGTCTCCTTTGATGTGGAATGACGCCAGGCGTAGCAGAGACTGGCCCCCCGGGACCAAGAGATCAAACACCACTCCCAAGTTCACCTCCAGCAGGGCGGACATATTGAAGGGCAGACTGAAATGCTCTAGAATCTTAAATTTTTCCATTTCCTGTTGTGTTAAACAAAAAAAAAAAGTAATAGAGTACCTGTTTTTCAAATGTGTCATTCAATTCTCGCTGCCTCTGAAATGACAGTGGAAAACCTTGGACTCACCTGCTCTATCCACATGATTTCATCTAATCCTCACAACCACTGCCCGTGGCTGGTATTATCCCCCAACTCTATAGATGAGGAATTGAAGGCCTAGAGTCCCACAGCTATCCCACTGAGAGCCTTCCTTTCTTCTATTTTTTTTTTTAAAGATTTAATTGATTGATTGATTGATAGCTTTATCTGAGAGATGGAGAGAAGCCTGAGCCCAGGAAGGAGCAGAGGGAGAGGGACAAGCAGACTCTCCACTGAGCATGGAGACGGACATGGGGCTTGAGCCCCTGACCCACCAGATCAGGACCTGAGCCAAAATCAGGATTCAGACGCTCAACCAACTGAGCCACCCAGGTGACTGGAGAGCCTCTATTCTTGAGAACCAGTTCCACTAAAAGTTAATTGCCTGGATCAAATGAATCAGATCCCACAAAGCACAATAGTGCCTGCTGCACCATAACCACACAGTGAAAAGTAACTGATTTTTTTTTTTTTTTTTTTGGATCGCTGTCATCATGACAAATAATAAGCATAAAAGCTCAGTCTATCACTATAGAAAGTTCGGCAGTAGACCTTGATGCATTCTTTCAGAAATGTTCAGGGTTTTGTTTTTCCTTACTCAGAGCTATCTCTACATGGTACTGGGAGTTGGACTCCAGAACAAGTTGCTCCAAGACAAACTGTAGTTTGTGCTGTAGTTTTCCCACCGAGATTTGCTCCCAGACCTGATCTGTCCTTCCTTCCCGGTTGGAGACTGTTAGCAAAAACATCTCTTCAGACCTCAGCTGGGTGCTTTGATGCCTGTGAATTTAGAATGGGATGGAGTGTGTGTGTGTGTGTGTGTGTGTGTGTGTGTGTGTTTCAATGACGTGGATAAGGTAATTTGGCTTTGTCCTAAACTTTCACAAAGCAAATCAACATTATTCACCGAATTGTTAACTTTTTAAATAGTAGGTTTTTTTGGTTTTGGTTTTGGTTTTGGTTGTTGTTGTTGTTGTTTGTTTGGTTTTTTTTTTTTTTTTACAAAAAAAAAATGTTCTAAAAGTGCTGTTTTGGGAGTGGAGAGGTCCTCCTGAAGGCCTAAGTTGAGAGAACAACTAGGAATGGTCTGAGTGAGGCAGTGCGATGGAGTCTGACCTGGGGATGGATGTGTCCTGGGAGACCCAGGAGGACAGTCTAGCTGCCCCGTCACTTGGGACAGGACAGGACAGGACAGGACAGGGAGGAGGCAGGAGCCACAGAAACACCGATAACTGAGGCACTGTGAAGCCCGGATGCCTTTAATCAGAGGCCAGTGGGAGGGGGAGCCCAACCAGGCTTTTGTTCCTAACATGAAAAGATGGAGGAAGGCATAAAAGAGGAACACATGATAGTAAGCAAAATAGTAACAAATGGTACTTCTTGGGTACCTATCGTGCAGGAGGCGCTGTACTAGGGGCTTCACCTGCTCCTTATCATTTCGCCCTATGAAGTAGGTTAGTGTTATTATTACCAGTTTCCAGCTAAGGAAGCAGCCAAGGGCAGGTAAGTGGCCCAGCATCACCCAGTTGGTAACTGGCCCAAACAGGCAGGGTTGGTGCTCATGGTGGTGTCACTTAGACTCGTGGAGATGGAAATGTTCTGCTCTCTTTTGCTGAGATTTAGTTTATAAGTTCTTGTCCTGGGGGATGTTCAGGACTTCCTGGTCTGAATCCACCTGAGGAGAAACTTTTGAAAGGAGTTGGCTGAATCAGAGAGAAGGAAAGAATGGCTCAGGGTCCGCGGGCCAAATAGTGATCAGTGAGAGGAATCAGGACATGACGTGGTGGGACAGCGCCGGGGCTGGATCGCTGCTGGGGGAGCAAGAGTGCCTCTTAGTGCTGTGTGTTTGGGGAAGGACAAAGGGAGATGGGCCCTTGCTGAGTCGGACGGGACCAGAGGAAGGCAAGCATGGGGGAGTGGGGGTGTCGTAGGAAGGTGTCCACAGGGAGCAATGGTGGAACCTGCAGCCCGGCCAGTTTGTTTCAGCGGATCACAGCGTTCTGGGTTGAATTGTAAACTCCTACCCAGTTCAAGGGTTGAGGTCTTAACCCCTAAGACTGTGACCTCATTTGGAAATAAGTTCCTGGCAGGTGTAGTTAGCTGAGTTAGAATGAGGTCCTGCCAGCGTTGGGTGGGTCCCTAATCCCCTATGACTGGTGTCCTTCTCAAAAGGGGAGGTTTGGACACACACACACACGCACGCACGCACGCACACACACACAACACCATGTGGACACAGAGCAGGTGGTGTGTCTACCACCCCGGGAAGGCTAGAGGTGGCTGACAGGCCTGCAGAAGCGAGAAGAGATCCTCTGTCATTGTCACCCTCAGAAAAAGCGACGCAGTGGCTGCCGTGGCACCGGACGTTTCTGCTGGCTGAGCGGCTCTGTGCGCGGGGCTCAAGTAATGCCCACGGCCGCACTTCAGTCAGCTGCCCTGGGGGCCACAGAGCCCTTCGATTTTGGACACCTTGCTTTCTAGAAGCCGAGAAGACCTGTTTTGTATAAAAGTATCTCCTCTCTCTCTAACAGAATGATACATACACATAGTTTAAAAGTGAAAAGGAATAAATACATATTTATTGTAATGAGAAGGAACCCCTGCTTTTATCTTTTGCCCCAGAGGAAATGACTCTCCACTGGATAGCCTTTTCCTGGATTTTACCTCTATTTTCCTAAATAATATGTTGAGATGGCTATTTCTTGATTCTTCAGTTTTGGACATGACAGGCTGACTTCTGAGTGCTGTAGCCAAGGGGAGAGCTCGCTACCCTGTCCCTCGAGAGCTCGCTACCCTGTCCCTCTATTCCAACATTTGATGAAATGGTCAGTGTATTCATGCAGGGACGTCAGAACCCCTGTGATTGGGAGTAGCGCTCTAAAAGGGATCTGATGTCCCCCAGGCTGCTCCAAACTGAGTACACATGCATGGTTTCTTCAGAGGGAGTCGGGGAGATGGGCAGGGTATTTTTGCCCCTATTTTATGGATGGGGAACCAAATCTCAAAGAAGCACACGTCTTTAAGCAACAGAGACAGAATTAGACCCCAGGTCCAATGTTTTTTTTTTTTCTATTTCCACTGAACACAAAATTCAACTTGCAGAAGGGTCCCAGGAGGCGTAACAGCCTCATTCTACAGTTTACTGGTCCTCGGTATGAAGGATTTATTACATTCAGGATGGGGATCACATTTTAAAAGGAGCAAGAGTAAACTCGAGAACTCCCTTACCTTAAATAAGCTTCACAAACACAGATCGAGCCTGTCCTTTTCAGTGTTACATCCTGTTGACCAACAAGGTCTCGCAGAGTGGGTGTGCGGTCATTATTTATCAGATAAACGAGTGAATCCTGAGGATGACGGAAGAGCTAGAAACCGAGTCATCTAGGAGGTAGAGGAGGAGCTGAAAGCATTCAGGTAGGAGGAAAGCACCAAAAAATCTTCGAGTTTGATTTCTATAAGTTCCGAGCAAAGCGGAGACCGCCCACAGGGGAGGACAAGAACCAGCGGGCAGAAGTTAGAGTGAACCCCATGTTGGCTCAAAATAACCAGAAACTTTGCAGCATTAAAACTGTCGAACATGAAAATGGAACATTAGGATCGGCCCTCAGTATGGGCGCTTTGTGAAGGCCAAGGCTTTGCTTTGGGAAGGAGGACTTTGCTTGGTGGTGCCCCCAACTGGTGCTGGCGAGATCCAGGGGCTGTGTCCCCAATGGCTCCTGTGACACCAGGCTGCTGTGGTCTTTGTGGGCCCTTCTGTCTGCCCCCAGGAGGATCAGAAGGTCTCAGAGCCCCATGAGCCCATGAGCACTGAACACAGGGTAGGTGTTGTCCCACCCGGGGCGTGGGGTGGGTTCACAGAGGAAGGTGCTGGAAGTGGCCTAAGTGGCGGGGCCTGCTGTGTCAGGAATTGCAGGGTGGGGAAAGTGTCAGAGCCCAGGGCCAGTCTGTGGGGAGAGGAGTGAAGACATTAAGAATGTCTCTAGGGTAGCTTGGTTGGCTCGGTCAGTTAAGCCAGTCTGCTTTGGCTCAGGTCAGTTAAGCCAAAGTCTGCTTTGGCTCAGGTCATGATCTCAGCGTCCTGGGATGGGAGAGTGGGACGGACAGTATCAGGGAGCAGACTTCTCTCGAGATTTCCCACATGAGGATCGCTGTGTGCACCAGAAGTAGACTTCCTTTTGGTTTAGGTGCATAAATTTGGGGACCAGAACAGCTCTCCCTCCAACCTGTCGGTCTCCCTGGCAGCTAGGATCAGAGGCTGCTGAATGTCTTCTTGCTGACAGGTATAATCCCCCACCCCCCAACACCTTCACCCCCAGCATGGGGACTAGACCAGGAATGAGGTGACTGGATTGACCACCGAGGGGCTGCTGGCCTCGGACAGGGCCTGTGCGTCCTCAGGAGCTCCTCCCCGGTGGGAGTGGATGGAAGTGTCTTACATTCTAGTCTTTTCAGGCAAGACTGAGTTTGTTGCTTTAATGGGAAACTCTTTGGTGAAGTCTTGAGGATCCCATTCTAGCTTTTCCTGTCACTATTGGATTCGAACCGCTTCATATTTACAGATTTGTTTCTCCTCATTCATACTACTAAGTGTGTTTTTACTCAGTTTCTGTGAACAAGGTTAAGTAGTCCCCCCGCCCCCGCCAGACTTCTTGTGCTTTTCAGGGACCCCTGTATAGAGTTCATGATCATACCACCTCAGGGGTTTTCTGGGGTTAAGAGAAAACAGCAGCTTGGAGGCTCAGGAAGAGCTCGAACTTTGGAAGTTCTGGAGATAGAGCCCAGACATAGATTTCTAAGTCCTTGATGAACCTGAACTGGCAGCTGGGACGATCTGATCCTCCTAGGACTGTGTAATGTTGCTGGGCGTGCCTCGTGCCTCTGGAAACACAGCACGCAGAGGCTTCAAGAGTGAATGGAAGGCTGCTGGTCATACTTCACAGGCCCCAGATTTCCATTCCAGGCCATACCACTGGGAATTGTCCTCATGACTTAGAGAAAACAGTGGAACCTGTTCCTGATTGATATCAGTTACTTTGGATTCAGCTGCCACTATAGCAGCTGAAACCAGATATGTTAAATCGCTTCTCATGTACACAGTCCAGCTGTATTATGTCAGCCTCACCATCATCAGGGACCCAGGTTCTTTGCAGCACTCTGTCGGCCCTCCCTAGACTGTCTGCCTCATCCTCCAAAACAACTGCTGGGGCTCCGGCCATCACACCTGACTCCTAAGCAGCAGGAGAAAGGAAAGGGAGAAGGGCCTATACCTTTTTTTAAAGAGACTTTCCTGGAGGAACCATACTATCCTTTTTGCTTATAACTCGTTGGCTAGAACTTAATGGCCGGGCCCAGCTGAAGGGAGGTGGGAAAAATTAGTCCATTAGCAGGGTGTAATGCAACTCTGAATAAACTTGGGGTTCTGTGACCAAGGGGGAATAACAACACTGCTGTGGGGTTGGGCAGGCATCTAGCAGACTCTATCAGAGAAAGCTGGATTTCGTAGCTGTGAAATAAACAGGTTTTTAGGATTTGTAATTCACTTAACTCTCTGGTGACCAGCCCTACGCAGATCACTTTAATTCTTTGAGCCTTAGTATCTTCACTAAAAAAGGAAAAAAAGCTAGACTTCCTGGCCAGTAGCCGTGGTTTTTAAGCTGTGTCCCTTGTGGGTGGTGCCTCGGAGACCAAACGGAGCACGTAGAGCTAGGACTTCTCCGCTAGTCTCCTGCTCTGTTGCCAGAGCCCCCGGAGGCCCACACCAGGACCTGCTCCTTTCATCCCTTCACTCAACATTCTGAAGCTCCATAGCCTGGGGCCGAAATTTCAGGAGCAATGGTGAAAAGTTTCTGGGTTTCTAAAGAAGCAAATTGAACAGATTGTGTGGGCTCAGGTTTCTGTGGTTCTAGAGAGAGAAGCACCCTTTTTGGTAATTCGGAAAACCCCTGGAGGCTGTCAGCTAAAAAGCTTGGTAATACTATTGATTTTGTAGGTAATCGGAGATGAATATCTTAATTCAGGGGCATTAGAATGTATTTCCTAAGGGTTGGAGTGAACGCTGGGATAAGGGCCAGGCTCATCTTCCTCCTCTGCTATTTGCTGCCTGTTCTTCAGTCTCTCTGAACCTCAACATGCTCATCTATAAAATGGGGGCAATAATGCCTACTTGGGGGCTTCTGTGAGAATGAAATGTAATCAGGTCTGTGAAGCTTGACCTTGAGGAAGCGTTCGTCTACTTTAGTGTCTGTCACCTGCTGAGCAGAGGGTTGCACACCACGGAAAGGAAAAGACAGAGCAGAACGGCCTGGTCTTAGTGATTCTGCCAGTCCGTTCCCAAGGCTCAGGATAAAGATGATGACGCTGGCCCCTGGAGCATCCTCCTGACGGTTTCTGGACTGAGCCCCTCTCCTGAAGGGAACTGGCGTTCTTTTCCGCTGAGCAATGCCTTTGAACGAACCAAATCCCGTTGCTGTTTACTTTCTCCCCTAAATCTTCAGTCTTTGCCTCCTTACTGGCTTTCATCCTCGCTTGAAGTCTTTCTCATCTTGAAACAAAATTCCGTTTCTAGGCAGATGACTCTCGCTACCCGTGTCCTTCCTCCTTTTCGCAGCTGTCTAACCTGGAGTGAGTTGTCCGAGGGCTGCCTCTCCTTCCCCCACCTGTGCTCTGCCGGCTCTCTGTGAGTGGGTTTGTGCCAGAGCTCTATGCTGAATCTGCTCTTGCCAAGGTCACAGACAAGCCCCAAAACCGGTTTCAGCTCTGTGGCCCGAATGTCCCTAGTTCCTTCCAGAGGTCACTCTTTGCTCCAACAAAGGAAGGTTCAGCATGGGGGTGTAAGTAACCTGTGTAATTGGGGTGTGATCCCCAATATTTCTGAGGGGATATGGTTTACGTATATTGTTAAACTCTAATGGTTTTCTCTCTGAAGTATTTCCGTCATATTCCTGTGGCTGTCTCAAGCCTCACTGGAACTTTTTTCCCGCAGCCTCTCATCTTGGCCAGTCTCCTGCTGTGTTGCTGGAGCTTTCTTGCTTCCTACATAGAATTACCTTCCATATGTATTCAGTTCCCGTAGTGCTGAGGTCCATCCCAACATCACATCTCTGGGGTCACCAGGGCACCAGGGGCCCCTGAAATAACCCCTACCCAGCTCTACACAGGGTAACTTCAGTTCCCTTTGGATTCAGCTCTCCTTCTCAGGAGAGGCTGGTGAGCGGGGGCTACTGGGGGGTGAGCCGTGGGTCCCTGAGACACCTTCCAGACCAAAATGCAGGCTATGGCTTGGTCTCCACCTTTAGCTGCACGGAAGAAAGGCAGAAACTCTGAAGCCATCTTTTCTTTCATGGAGTCAGTGGTTTCAAAGACTATTCTAGGCTTTCCTCCCTACCAATAGCACCTGTGGATGGAGAATGGAGAGCTTTTCTAGAGCAAGAGTTGTGGGGTTGAGGTTTATTTGTCTCCCCCTTATATTTATGTGGCCTTTCTGCAGCGTTGACCCCTCGGATCGCAACGACCCCTTGACGCTCTCCTCCCTGGGCTGTTACCACCTCACGCTTTGCTGTTTCTCTTTTGTCTCCATTCCTGCCTGTTCTTTCTGTCTCCTCCTTGGGCACCTTTTCTGCCTTTTTCTTTTCTTAACTTTTCTTTTAAAATAATTTCAGACTGGGGTGCCTGACTGGCTCGAGTTGGTAGAGCATGTGATTCTTGATCTCAAGGTTGTGAGTTCGAGCCCCCACATTGGGTATAGAGATTACTTACAAATAAAATCTTAAAAAAATATAATTTCAGATTTACAGAGATCTGTTGCACAACAGTGTAAATACAATTAACACTACTGAACTGTACCCTTAAAAATGGTTAAGATGGCAAGTTTAATGTTATATCTATCTATCTATCTATCTATCTATAGATATATATATATATATATAAAATCACAATGTTAAGAAAGAATGCTATTTGAAGGGATAATTACATTGTAAAGGGTAAACAGGGATAGAGTTAGAAGTTGAAGTTCTTAGAGAAACAAGTCAGTTTTCGAATCTGTTTAAAAAATATTTAGCACTTAAAACAACCTCAAAATAGTTTCAGATTTACAGAAAAGTTGAAAAGAATGCCACAACAAATTCCAGCCCGTTAATACCTGGCTTCCCCAAATTTTAACATTTTATCACATTTGCTTTATCATTATTCATCTGTCCATCTGTATTACCTTTTTTCCTGAACCATAGAGAGTGAATTGGAGACATAATTCTCCTTAACCCCTAGATACTTCAATTGGTTTTTCTTTAAAAGGATATTTTCTTACACCATAATGATGGTCAAACTCAGAAAATCTCTGATATACTACTATTGTCTAATCTATAAACTTTATTTCCAGTTTTGCTAATTATCACAAAGTAACATTAGTAGTAAACTTTTTTTTAAAGATTTTATTTATTTATTTGACACAGAGAGAGAGATCATAACTAGACAGAGAGGGAAGGGGAAGCAGGTTCCCCGCTGAGCAGAGAGCCCAACTCAGGGCTCCATCCCAGGACCCTGAGATCATGACCCAAGCCGAAGGCAGAGGCTCAATCCACCGAGCCACCCAGGCGCCCCAGTAGTAAACTTTTTAAAAGACTTTTTTCTTCTGGTCTGGGATTTAATCCAGGATTATACAATGAATTCTTTTTTTTTTTTTTTTTTTAAGATTTTATTTATTTATTTGACACAGCGAGAGAGATTACAAGTAGGCAGAGAGGTAGGCAGAGAGAGAGAGAGGGAAGCGGGCTCCCTGTTGAGCAAGGAGCCCAATGTGGGGCTTGATCCCAGGATTCTGGGATCATGACCTGAGCTGAAGGCAGAGGCTTTAACCCACTGAGCTACCCAGGCGCCCCTATACAATGAATTCTTTAGTTTTTGTTTGCTCTTTAGTATCCTTTAACCCAGACAGTTTCTCAGCCTTTCTTTTCTTTTTTAAAAAAAAATTTTTAAGTAATTTCTACACCCAACATGGGGCTTGGAACTCACAACCCCAAGATCAAGAGTCACACACTCTTCCAGGTGCCCCTCTTTGTCTTTCATAATCTTGGCATCTTTGAGGAGCACGGGGCGGTTATTCTGTAGACTGTCCTTCAGTAAGGGTTTGTCTGATGTTCCCAGGTGACTAGACTCAGGTTCTGCATTTGGGCATGAGTATTACAGAGGTGAAGTTGTGTCCTTCTCACTCTTTGGAGGCATGTAATGGCTACTGGTCCCATTATTGGCAATGGTAACGTTGATCATTTGGTTAAAGAGGTGTCTGCTGATTTCTTCACTGTAAAGTTACTTTTTTCCCATCACGGTTACTAAGTATCATCATGGGGGATACTTCAGACTATGTCAATTTCTGTCTGTTTCTAAAGGCTGATCTTTCCTCCGCTCCATCATCAGCCTCCCTCTTCCCATTCAACTGTGTTCATGGCTTCCGTTCCTACTCTCTTGGCACTGCATCTCAGATGTCTGTCTCTGGCCAAGATGGCTCACAGGATGTCCCTTGGTGCTACTCTTCCTGCTTCCCATTCCCCTGATCCCTTCTTCCTCTGTCCACTGATGACAGTCCGTGATATCACCCTGCTCTCATTCTGGACTCCTGGACATCATTCTAGACTCCTCTCTTTCCCTCACACTTTGTACACAGTCATAAGTCCCGTTGATCTCAGGCTCCTAGTACATTTTCCCACTTCCTTGGTTCAGACCGTTACCATCACAGGCTTGGAATTCAGCCACAGTCACCTCTTCCTGCCCAGAACCTTGCCTTCCCTCTAATTTATTCTACATCATGACGGCAGAGTGAGCTTCCTAAAGTGTGGATTTGAGCATGAGGAATAGAGTGGGTGAGGTAGGTGCTACTCAGAATCCCTCAGAGCTTTCTCATCGCCCTCAGGGTACCAGCCAACTCCTTTTGGATGGTCAGGCCCTGCCTACGTCTCCAACTGCCCCAGTCATGTTGACGATTTTCATTTCCCATTTTGAGTTGCTCTCTCTCCTTGAGTTTTCACACATGAGATCTGGAGTGCCACCTCCCACTTGGACTCATTCACCAGCTCTCACTGCCATTCAGGATTCAGCTTAGACTCACTGTGGGAGACATTCCCTGTACCTGGGGCAGGAGTTATGCACTTCCCAGGTGCTCCCTGTCACCCTTGAACTTGCCTCAATCCTACTGTGACATTGTTTACATGGTTGAAATGAATTAGATCCACTTTGATGCTTCCAGCTGTGCTATGAGCTCCAGAAATCATATAAAATAAAGTGTATAGATTAGACAATAGCAGTATATCCATGTTTTTCTGAGTTTGACCATTGTTATGTTGTAAGAAAATGCCCTTTTAAAGAAAAACCAATAGAAGTATCTAGGGGTAAAGGAGAATTATGTCCAGAAACCATGTCTTGCCTGTTCCTTATTGGGAACCTGAACTAACACTAACCTGGCTCCAAACACATGCTTTATAAACTTAAAAACACTTGTGAGTGGATAAGCAGGTTAATGGGCCGGTGGAGGGTTTGGGCAGAGTGAAGGAAGGTAGGACTCTGACACAGCTGCAGGGTTTTTGTTGATCTAGGGAAAGTCACCAAGATTCTGGTGACTCAGAGACTTGGGTTCTAGGGACGGGGTGGCCAGTTCTTGGAGTCCAGCTCTCACGGGCCGAGGACGTCTCCAAGGAACACCAGGAACAAGATGAAATATTTCAGAGTACAAAAAGACTTAATTAATGCAGGGCATTCATCAGATGTCCAAGGTGCCCATGACCCAGACGGACTGGGTTTCCAAGTCGCAAATGACTCTAGAGGAACAGGTTTCTGAGGCCCGGGTGACTCAGATAGGGTTGGGCTTCAGAGCTCACGAAGGGGAAGTGGTAGGTGAGAAAGCAATCAGCAAGGGTTCTGCCCAGGTGGCCAGCCACGTGGCTGAAACCCACCATTGACTTGGCAGCCAGTTTAGCCTGCAGTTTCCTAGGGAACCAAGGGCCAATCTTAGGTGCCGCTCGGCATGGAGCCAGGGACACTCAATGAGGGACAGATGGCTGGACTCCGGGCGTCCTCAGTGTTGTGGGGTGGGTGGCTGAGGGTCCTGGGCGTAGGGCTCGGCACGAGGGCTAGGAGAGTCTGAAGAAGGCTGGAAACTCACATCAGGTACATGGGTAAGGGGTAGGGGAGCCGATGAGGCCAGAAATGTATGTTGCGTTGGCAGTTAAGAAAACATGGACCCGGGGCGCCTGGGTGGCTCAGTGGTTTAAGCCTCTGCCTTCAGCTCAGGTCATGATCTCAGGGTCCTGGGATCGAGCCCCACATCGGGCTCTCTGCTCAGCGGGGAGCCTGCTTCCCCCTCTCTCTCTGCCTGCCTCTCTGCCTACTTGTGATCTCTGTCTATCAAATAAATAAATAAAAATCTTAAAAAAAAAAAAAAAGAAAAAAGAAAGCATGGACCCAAAGCCCTTGGTTCTAAAAGTCAAGAGAGGGAGCTAGATAGAAACCAGGAGTGACCACAGACCACATGATTAGAATTGGAGTAAAAAAATGTTATTTGCCTCATGGCGCCTGGGTGGCTCAGTTGGTTGGGCAACTGCTTTCAGCTCAGGTAATGATCCCAGGGTCCTGGGATGGAGCCCCACATCGGGGTCACTGCTCATTGGGGTGCCTGCTTCTCCCTCGCCCTCTACCTGCCACCCCTCCTGCTTATGCTCTCTCCCTGTCAGATAAATAAAAATAAAAAGTCTTGAAAAATATTATTTGCCTCATAAGAGCAGGAATTTGGTTACGACCTGGAACAGGAGAGTCACACAGGTCAGACTGAGAGCCAGCATTGGGAGGGCAACTTGAAGGTCAAGGTGACGGTAATTCTTTCAGCCCTGGAGGAGAAAAATTCTAAGGAGAGAACTGGCCATACGTTTTTTTAGTTTACTTACTAGGATTAATGCCTCCATGGAGTACTAGTGGTAAAAAATCACAAGGAATGAACAGGTAAATAGTGATGGTACTAGGCATCTTTGCTGCGAGCTGGCTTCCCAGCACCTCGGACACCTGACCCAAGTGGAGAAGGGGAGGTAGCTTGTCTAGGATGGCCCACGGTAAACAGAACCAGAGCAGCGAGGGGCTTCAGTGGGGAGCTGAGGGGCCAGGAACGAACTTCTACCTGACTTGACCCGAGAAGGCAGGAAATGACTAACACTGAACCTAATCACCAGAAATTTTCTGTCTTGATTTTACTCAGTAGATATGTCAATTACAGACATTAGAGCACGCATGCTGGCGGTCTGAACTGGGCTGAGCTCTGTAAGAGGGAGGAGAACCCATTTGTTATATGTGGTTGGAGACGGGTGCAAAGTGCTCCATCTGTTGGATTTTTTTCCCCTGATGGCAGCAAGATCTGGGATGTAGGCACATCTGGGCAGTCATCTGCAGAGCTGACAGGCCTGGAAAGGCCTGGATTGCTCACAGTCAGGAACGTGGGCCGGAAGTACAGGCTGTGAACCCCTACCACCAGCAGCAAGGGACTCGGGCCTTGAAGGCGAGCTCGGGGGCAGGATGCCTCTGATATACATGGGAGGGGCTGGTTCGGGGCTTAAGGGTGGGGGGCGGGGAGACAAGTTAGAGAAGCTAGCAGACCGGGTACTGAGGAGGAGGCCGGCATGAGGAGGGAGAAGACACGTCCCCTTCTGCTACCATCCCAGAGCCGACCCGTGGCTCCTTATTTTCTTAGCATCATCAGTGACTTCTCTGATAGGTTTCCAGGCTCCCCAGCACCATGTGTGTGACAAGGACCACAATCGCCACCGCTGTGATCATCGGTATCCAGGTATGGGTTTAAAGAGTGCTTGCTTCTCACGAAACACTGTGGGGCACCAACTGTTCATCAGGAAACGGCGGCTCGAAGAGGCTAAATGACTTGCCAGAGGTCACTGACCCCGGGTCGTGAGGAGTGAGGGGCAGAGCTGGATTTTGAATCAAGGTCTGATGGATTCAAGACTCTATGTGGTCGCCTAGAGGTTAGGAGCACAAGCTGGGGAAATGGACAGGAGCAACTTCGTTTTCGCATCTGTAGGAGCAGGATGACGGCGACAACAGAACTGCCTGATAAGGCACTACTGTAGAGGAGGGACTGTCAAATCTGAGTACTCAAAGAGTCGGGCCACCCGAGGCAGCACAGGAAAATACAGGCTGCTCAATTCAGTTTGCATTTCGGATAAACAGCGGGTGATATTTTAGAACAGAAAGTCTTGCAATACTGGGGATGTACTTATACTAAAAATGACTCTTTATTTCTCTGAAGTCCAAGTTGAACAAGGTGTCCTGTGTTTTATCTGGCAACTCTGCTGAGGACATCCCCTAAGGCGGGCCTTGACCCATCAGCTGGCTTGTCTGGCCAGACCCTCTGGTCCAGGGGGACTTGCTTCCCCACTGGCTTCCCTGCCTCTCTGCTTCTGCTCCTGCACTCACGGGGGTGGGGGCCCTGTGCCTTCTCCTCTCCTCTTCTCCTGGCCTCCTGGGCCTGTCCTTCCTTCAGGCTTCCTCCTTGGAGGTTTTCCTTCCCAACAGGTCCCGCTTAGATCCCCCTCGCATCCGTTAGCTCCGAGTTATGCAGGCTGGGTCCCTGGGTCCCTCTCGCAGGTGAGGGGCCCTGCGGTCTCTCGCGCAGCTCCACGCACCTATCCGGAGGGCTGTGTCTTCCGTGACCCGAGCCCGTGCAGGTTTCCGAGAATCCCAGCGACGTGAGCAGTTGCAGAAACTGAACGGATGATGGAAGGAACCACTTCTGATTTCCTAGCATGGCTGAGGTGGCGCTGTCAGATTAAACCAGAAAGTCTCAGCGTCTCCAGAAACCCCAGTCAGCCCCCCTCCCTCCCCAGCCCACAGCCCTTTTCACTTCTCCTTCCCACAGAGGGGAGAGGCTTGGGCTGAAGGTTGTTTTTTCTCTGCCAAGGAAGTAACACCCAGTGCACCTCCCTTCAACTACAGTAAGGAAACCACAACCAGCCCTGAGACCCCTAGAATACAGCAAGAGTCGGGATGCCCACAAGGACACCCCTCCACCCTTGTCACGCCTCGGCTTGGGGGGCGTCAGGTGTGGGCTGCGTGGCGGGGGCCTGCCTGGCTCCTTCCCCTTCCCTTGGGCCCAAGAAGACACGCTGTGTCCTTGGATGGACATGGTGACCCTTGACACTCTCTGCCATTCCCACTCCCGTCTCTCTCTCCTTCCCCAGCCAGGTGTGAGCCCTTGCAGAGACGTGATTCACAGGCCCCCTTGATTCACAGGATCTCCTGCCTCCCACGCCGGCCACACTTCTCCGACTAGTGAGCCTGAGTCACCAGGAGGGCTTGTTAGAACACAGGTGCTGGACCCCACCCCGGGAGCTTCTGATGCAGAAGGGCCGGGCAGGCCCGAGAATTTGCATTTATATCAAGTTCCTAGGTGATGTGGAGGTCGCCAGACCCCTAGCTCATCCTGAGACCTGCCATAGGACTTTCTAGATCCACAGGGTTTGAGGTTCAGATTTTCTGGACTCTAGGAAGAAGAGGCATGACGAGCCAGGAAGACAGTTCTCCACACGCCCGATTATGGTGGCTGGCATCCCAGGAACATAAGGGACTTTGATGTTCGTAGGCCCAGTTGGTAATTCTGTCCAGCGAGACTTCGAGAGGCAGGGCATTGTGGGGGACACTCAGAGCAACATGTTCATCCTCCAACATTGGAATGAAATGAGAAGTTCAGGTAACGATGGATTGTTTATTGTGCAATCATCCGCCTCCACAGCGGGGTCTGGTGGGCTCATTCTCCCCGCAGCTGGGCGTGGTTGGCTGGTGGCTCTGAGTTGAGTCCCCGTCCAGAAATTGCCGCCCTTGCTCAAGGTCACCTCCCTCTCCCTGGACAGCCCACATCCGCAGACTGGTCAGTGCTGGGGTATGGCTCCCTTGCCCCAGTTCTGGACACTCGGGGCCATCCCAGCTCCAGAGCTCCCCATGGGAGAGCAGAGGCCTTTGTTGTGACCATATCACAGCTCAGCGCCTCCCTAGCCTGGTCCTGTTTCCCTCACTCCCCTTCAGTGATGGAACCTGAGGGCGTTCCCGGTCACCTTCCTGTCCATCTCCAAGTGTGCTTGCCTGGGAACCTGGTTCCTAAACCTTTTGTCCCTAATTCCAGGGAGCTAGTACACGTGGTAAATGCTTCTAGAAGTTAGAGGAGGGCACTGTGCTCAGCAGTGGAGGAGGAAGTAGACAGCTGTGCTTGAGTGTGACTGCCTTTCCCCACCCGCTCTGCGCTGGCTCCTCGCTTCTGGAAGCTTGGAGGCCGTGGAGGGGCCACAGCTTGCTCTCTCCAGGACTTTAACCTTGCCTGTCTTCTCACCCCATTCCGCCTGGACTCCTGTTCCCTTCACCCCCTTCCTCAGCCATGACCTTTGGTCATCCCCATAAAAGCCATTCAGGTGGCCGCCATCTTCAAGAAGAAATACGAAGAAAACAATGTCTGTGAGAAAACCCAACACTGGAACTCTGTGGGGAATCTCTGTCAGGGTCCCCTGTAAGGTGCTGCGTGTGTTTGTGAAAAGCAAGGTGTGCTTTAATGTTAAGTGTGAGGTACCCAAAGGACTTCTAGATATAAGGAAGATCATTGTCCTTGAGAAGAGCGACTTCTGGGCTCACCCTGGGGAGCTGCCTGGAGGAAATGAGGGTAACTAGTAGGAGGGGTGCTCAGCAGGGAATCAGATTATGACTGGGTGAGGAAGGAGGGCCTGGGCTGAGCGTCTCTGTCCGCCATTTCCTAAACAGTAGCGCTGATGGTCTCAGCTAATTTTGAGACTGTAAAAATATTCCTACATTTAAAAAAAAAGAATTTTATTTATTTCAGTGAAAGGGAGAGAGAGATCATGAGCAGGGGGGAGGAGTGTAGGGAGAAGCAGACTCCCTGCTGAGCCAGGAGCCCTATGTGGGACTCAGTCCTGGGACCCCAGGATCATGACCTGAGACAAAGACAGATGCCAAAGTGACTGACGCAGGCACCCAATATCCCCATATTTCTATGAGGCCGTTGCAAAGTTGTGGTCCCTGATGACTTCAGAGTTCCCCCAAGCCCTACAGAATAGGAAAGAAGGAGGTCCATTTGGAAAGCATATCTGAAAAGGTGTCCTCAAATGTATCCCCTGGGAACGTTCCTTACCCTCACACTGATGGGCAGATTTAGCCTCTTGTCCTGCTGGGTGGACACTGTCCCCGAGTGTCCCCCTCTTGAAGCACCAGTCCAGTACAGTGACTTCTCCACAGCCTATGAGCAACTCACGGGCAGGGGCTATGTGTGTGTGTCCCCCCTACCCCCACCCCACCCCACCTGCCATGCCGGAGGGACTCAATATTTTTTGAACAAATGAACAAATTACATATATTTGTTTTAGAAATAATTCTAGATAAAGAGTTCTAGAAATCATGAGAAAGATTGGACAATTAATTTTAGTTGGGACAAAACTTCTTTCTTCCCAAATCCTTGAAGGTGATAAAAAAGAAACGGAAAGGCAGACATTTATGTTGGTGACAGCGCACAAAACAAGACTAATTAGAGCTGTGGGGGAAAAAAAAAGGATGTTCTCTGTGAATCTGGGTTCATTTTATTCTCAGCTCCTTTTCTGGAAACCAGGGCTTTCTGTATCTTTTTTGAAACCGTGGAGGACACTGAGTGCAGAGAACATAATGGTTTTCTTTGTTTTACTGTAAGGCTGACTTTCTTCCCCGGTTCTTAGGTTCTGTCTGATTCTCAACAAAAAAGGCACAAACTGACAACTCAGATTCCTTCTACGTCTTGTAGCCCCATTCACAACAAGAATTCAAGACATATAATAATTAAATCAACCAATAGATTTATAGTTATTGCTGAGCTAAACTATCCTTTTACAGTTGTTGTAGAAAGCATTCTAAGAGCAAGCTATGAGTAGGACATGTTTTCTTTCCCAAACATCAAAGTGATTTTAATTTTTTAAAGGTCATTTTTGTATCTTTCCCATTTCATGTTTATTTCTCTACCCCCCCCCCCCGTTTCCCCTTTCCCCCCCCCCCCCCCCAGAAATGTTTGTGTCACTACCATCTTCAATCTTTTGTAACAATCTACAACGCTGCCCTCATAATTTCTTTAAATGAAACCAGGTAATTAAAGGAACATATAAGGAGAAAGATCTGGAAAAGGAAAGAATAGCAGCTCGGATTTCATGAGCTTTATCGAGTGGCAGGGCCATTGTAAACGCCTTACCCCACTGGATTCATGGC
The DNA here is from genome assembly GCF_022355385.1 of Mustela nigripes. Taxonomy (NCBI): domain Eukaryota; kingdom Metazoa; phylum Chordata; class Mammalia; order Carnivora; family Mustelidae; genus Mustela; species Mustela nigripes. The sequence continues at coordinate 13,605,507 of NC_081560.1, forward strand.
AACCTCTTAAGGTAGGTGCTACTAAATTCAGCTCCCCCTTGCTCGTGAGGGTCTTACCCAAGGTCACAATGGCATTATGTGGGGGGCTCAGCCTGCAAACTCTTTAATGTAACGTTATGAGCCTGTGCCCTCTGCTACCCTGATATCCTACCTTCTGTGACTGAGATGAGAAAGAGGGAAAATTGGGACTCTTTCTCAAGCCCTGTCAATGAGAACTGAATTTATTTTTTAAGATTTTGTTTATTTATTTGAGAGAGAGAAAGAGAGCGTGCGCATGCACAAGCAGGGGTGGGAGGCAGAGAGAGAGGGAAAAGCCAGGCTCCCCCCCAAGCAGGGAGCCCGATGCAGAGCTCAAGCCCAGAACCCTGATATCATGTCCTGAGCCAAAGGCAGATGCTTAACCGACTGAGCCGCCCAGACGCCCTGAGAACTGAGCTATTATTACTGTGAAAGGTCATACTGTGTTCTCCCCTGTCCCGCTGAGCTGCTTTGATCTGAGGCTGCTCGGCTCTCTCCAGCCTCAGGGTCATCCGTGTTCAAGGCAGAAAGAAAGGTCTGGTTTGTTCTCTCTCTTTCTTTCTCTCTCTCTCACCCCCAACTGTATTCTCCTGCTATATATTTTAAGGCTTTTTATTGGATTCTTATCAAAGGAGAATTTCATCTATGCTTGGTAGACACTTGAACTAACTTCCACCCCTTACCTTTCCCTGCTACTGCCAGAGTTGCCAAAAGCAACTGAGAGGTCATAGGTCAATGGCAGGAGTCAAAGGATGCTGGGCTGGTCCCCTAAACAATGGCTGAGGGTCAGACAATTGAAAACTGAAAGTGTTATAAAAACTTGGGCCTCCTGGGTGGCTCAGTTGGTTAAGCAGCTGCCTTCGGCTCAGGTCATGATCCCAGCGTCCTGGGATCGAGTCCCACATCAGGCTCCTTGCTCTGTGGGGAGCCTGCTTCTCCCTCTGACTCTGCCTTCCACTCTGTCTGCCTGTGCTCGCTCTCGCTCGCTCTCTCTCTGACAAAGAAATTAAAAAACAAAACAAAAACAAAAACTTGGGCCTCTGTGAACCTATTAATTATAGGACACTGTCCCTGTGCCGTGAGTATAAGATAGCTTAGATCTGTGTTGGCAGAGCTACCGAACCGCTCTGCTAAGGTGAAACCATCAGGGAGGGACAAAGCTTTCCAGAAAAAGATCTGGCTTCTCAGAGACATCCTGTTACTTTATTTATATATTCTGTTCGCTACTCTAACCAATAATCGTGGCTGGCCTTCGATGAGCAAAACAAAAAGAGGAGTGAGTGAAGGGCATCATACCTACGAAGTCAGGAAACTCGGGATGTCCCTTTCTCCCTGGTGTGTGGTGGAGCATTGAATCAGCAGGACTGAGCACCACTGACCTCTCAGATCTACTCTCCCCTCCTTCCAAGGAGCTACATCAGGCTAGACTCCCATAGCCCGCAGCGAGATGCCCTGTTTTCCTTTTCTGGATGGGGAGCAGTTTCTGTTCTGGAAAGAAAGGTTTGGGGGCTTGCCAACTGAGAGCAACTCACACCTCAGAAGCTGTTCGGGTCTGGGATCTCTGTTCTGAAGCTGGTTGTCCAAACTCTTTAAGTAACCTCTCACAGAAGGCGCTTCCTTGTCAAGCAGGTTCATCTACCTGCTTAGCAGGGATTGGCTTTCCACTTGGGAGGAAGGGGGTTCTCTCAGAACTTGTGCCTGTGTGACCCCTGACTATCTTAACATCAGTTCACACACACTCATCCAAAAGTGTTTATTGAGATAATAATAATCCCTATAGTAATAAAAGTTATAAATGTATTCATGAAGAGAATAATATATTCATAAAGAGTGGAAGATTATGCAACCAAAGGTGGGAAGTTATGTGTAGATTATTTTTTCTTTTGTGCTTTTCTGTACTTAAAATGTTTTCTATGATAAACAGATTATTATTTTTTTTTTTAAGGAGAGAGAGCGCATACAAGGTGGTGAGACAGAGGAAGAGGGAGTTTTGCCAACAGACTGGCTCTTTTTTTTTTTTTTAAGATTTTTTTTCTTTATTTGAGAGAGAGAGAGAGAGAGAGAGAGATAGCAGGAGAGAACAGAGCAGGAGTGGGACAGAAAGAGGCCAGGCTCCCTGCTGAGCAGATAGCCTGGTGCGGGGCTCGATCCCAGGACCTTGAGATCATGACCAGAGCTGAAGGCAGAGGCTTAACCAACTGACTACCCAGGTACCCAAACAAATAACTTTTAAAACTAAAAGTGCTATTCTATGAACATGAGCCTAGATGAACAAAGCACTCTTCCCCCCTGCCCCTCATGGTTTTATTTATTTATTTGAGAGAGAGAGAGAGAGAGCTCCAGCAGGGAGAGAAGCAGAGAGGGAGGGAGAGAGACTCTGAAGCAGACTCTATGCTGATCTCAGGACTGTGAGATCTTGACCTGAGCCAAAAGCAGGAGTCAGATGTTCAGCCCACTGAGCCACTCAGGTGCCCCAGAACAAACACTCTTCATTGCACAATGTAGGAATAAACTTCTGCCTTTAGGATGATGGAGCCACAGGGACTGGATTTACCCTCCCACCTAAAATGATTTAAAAAGCAGAGAAAATATATGAGAGAAGTTTTCAGACACTGTACAATAGGCAGTGCAAAATAGTGATACCTGAAAGAATTCAAACCAATGAGGGACACCATTAAATTCTCCCAGATGATGACCTGGAGAGAGTTCCCACCTGCTGTGTAAGGAAGAGGAATCCAAATGAAGCCTAGTAGTGTCTTGAGTTGAGGAAGCCAATGTCAGAGTTTGGAGAGACTGATAGTTAATTTTATATGTCAACTTGGGTAGGCCACAGTACCCAGATAGTTGATCAAACACCATTCTAGATATTTCTGTGAAAGCATTTGGTATGGACTAAAATTTTGTGTTCTCCTAAAAATCGTACATAGAAGCACTAATCCCAGTGCGATGGTATTTGGAAGTGGGGCTTTTGGAAGATAATTAAGTCATTTTTGTGGAGTTCTTGTGATGGGGTTAGTGCCCTTGTAAGAAGAGAACAAGAGAGAGAATTTCTCTTTTCTCTGCCATGTGAGGACACAGTAATAAGGGTTTGTTGTTGAAGCCCCCCAGCCATGGTGTTTTTCACAGCAGCCCAAGTTGGTTAACTCAGTATTTCTGGATGGGATTAACATTTAATCATTTAAATCAGTCTTTGAGAAAGCAGATCACCTCCATAACGTGGGTGGGCCTGACCCAATCAGTTGAAGGCCTTAAGAGAAAGACTAACCTCTCCAGAGGAAGAGAGTTCTGCCAACAGACTGGCTTCAAACTCGAGTTGCCACATTAACTCTTCCCTGAGTCCCCAGCCTGCCAGCCTACCCAGATTTTTTTTGTCAGCCTCCATGATCTACCATCACAGGAGCCAATTTCTTAGAATAAATCTCCCTCCCCATCTCTCTTTCTCTATATGCATACGTATTTTAAAAATATATGTACATATTGAAGGGATGATGGGGACCCGCTGAAATGTTACAGAAGGGCCGTATCGATCAGCGAGGTGCCTCAGGAAGAGGTCTCACGCTGAACTGGAGGAACGAGGGGCTGAAACTCAGGAGAGTCCAGGTATGCGGTAGGAAGGCAGGAGCAGGATGGCAGGGAGGCAGGGGTCAGTAAGAAAGACAAATTTAAAGAAAGACCCCAGAGGGCTTGGTGATGACTATTTCTTATTTGTGTGACTGGGATGAGGGTGTCGAAGGGGGGGGGGGGGGGGGCGGGGTGGGGGGAAAGGAGGGGGGGGGGGGGGGGGGGGGGGGGGGGGGGGGGGGGGGAGGGGGAGCTCTCGGAAGGGAGAGGAGGTTGAGGCACGCAGGGAGTGGAAGGAAAGAGGGGTCGGCAGAGAAGGCCAGGCCCAAGAGAAGGTGATGCAGCCGCAGGGCCGAGCACGCGTTGCTCGGGGGAACTGGGAGGAAACCCAGGGCTGCTGCCGCAGACAGGAAGGACACCTCTTGTAGAGAGTGAGTCATCGTCGCTGCCCAGGGTTGCAGAGACCGAGCAGATTGAGGACGGGCCAAGGGCCCTCGGTTGGCATCAGTGGGCCCTGGGTGCCCTTCCCGGAACGCTTGCAGTAATTTCCTAGCGGTGCCAACCGCGGTACAGGGGATTGGAGGCGGTGGGTAAGGAGGAGGACGGCCGGGCCCGTTTCTTTAGGATTGACAAGCTCAGTAGCTGCTTATTTGGAATTCTTCTGTTTGTGTTGTCATTGTCCCCCGTTAGACCTTTCTTGAGCAGTTACTGCCATCAGACACTCTGCTAGGCGGAAACAGGGAACACTGCCTGGCGGGAAGTGGGGGGCGGGGGGCGGTGGTGGTGCTGATGGGGAGCAGGGAAGGAGGGATGCCCAAGGAAGGCACAGACAGCAGGGTTGGTAGGAAGAGGGGGAGCTGGGGGCATGGGTGACGGGTGGAGGGCTAGCCTGCTGCTTGCTGCTGAGTCTAGGGAAAGACACGCGGGCCGGGGGTGACGCGAGCCCAGAGGGTGGGTGAGGTATGGCCTCCTGTCCCATGGGTCCTGAAGGTCTCCGGGGAGCCTTCCCCACCTTTGTCCTGGGCAGCTGTGGGTCCAGCCCCAATCACTGCTCACTGGGCACGGGACTGTACTCTGCCTGTTCAGGGGCTCTTTGTGGTTCCACTAAGCCCCCCATTTCTGGCGCGCAGGTATCCCAGGAGGTGAGAAATAAAGGAATGTTTGGTGCTGGAAAGAACTCCTCATTACAAAACTTCCCTTGGGACATGGAATTTAAATGTTTTTCACTGAGGGGACTTTGCACCTCATTTTCCTGAATGACTCAAATGTTTGCTTGAGACAATGGCCGAGTGTATCTTGCTTGAATCACTGGATTTCTGTTATTTTTGTAAGATGTGGGTGGGCAATATGACTCAGTATTTTTCCAAGAGATGTGAAAATTATATTGCCTATTTTGGATCATTTCATGCTGAGATCTGGAACATTTTTTCTTGAATTTCAAATCTTGGAGCTTGGGGAATTTTTTGTTTTTATTTTGTGTTTCAGTCATTTCAGATCTTTTCCAGATAGAACTTTAAAGGAAAGCTCCCTAGCAATCACTCCAGGTTATGAAGTATACTTTGAAAGATAATATTCCACCTTTTTAAAAATAAAAGATTTGCTAAATCAAGTGGTGTGGTTGCCATGTTGGTCGTGAAAAAATTGGAGAACGTGGGAGTAGTCGAGTCTTGAAGGTCATCTAATTTAAAATCTTATCTAGTGCATGAATACCTTCTGACTGGTTTTCCAGGGTCTGCTTGGACTCCTTTCGCTCTGATGCATCGGGTGACAGAGGGCCATTTGGGTACCAGACACTACGACTTCTACATGGGACTTTCACACCTTTGTACCCTGTCTTCCTGTAGCTTGCTTCCAAGCACAGGGTCCTCCTTCTCATCCCTGTTCTCTATGACTCTCTTGAATAATTCTGTAACAGAATGGTAGTTTTTGAAATACTGCTACATTTTCCTTTTAAAGATTTTATTTATTTATTTATTTTGAGAGTGAGTGAGAGAGCATGAATGGGGGAGAGGGGGAGGGTCAGACAGAGACAGAGAAGCCGACTCCCCCCTGAGCAGGGAGCCCAACACCGGGCTCGATCTCAGGACTCTGACACATGACCTGAGCCAAAGAGGGAACATTTCACCGACTGAGCCACCCAGGCACCCCTGCTATATTTTCCTTTTTGATAAATGAGGTCTTTTCCCAGCACTCTTGTTTGTATTAATGCTAGGCCGAGAAGCTGAGCTTAGCATCTCTGGGAAGGATAGTGTTAGGGACTGAATTGTGTCCTTCCCCTCCCCAATTCCTATGTTGAAGTCCCAACCCCAGTGCCTCACAATGTGACTGTATTTGGAGATAAGGTCTTTAAAGAGATGATTAAGTTGAAATGAGGTCTTTAAAGTAGGTTTAATTCAATCCAGCTCGTGTCCTTCAAAGAAGAGGGAATTTAGACACAGAGATACACCAGGGACAGGAGAGCCCAGAGGGACGACCATGCCAATGCGCAGCGAGAGATGGCTGTCTTCAAGCCAACAAAAGAGGCTTTGGAAGACAAACCTACCGACATCTTGATCCTAGACTTGAACCTCCAGAAGTGTAAAAAAATTCATTTCTATTATTTGAGGGTTCCAGTCTATGGTATTTTGTTGGGGCAATCACCCTCCTCCTCCCCTGTCCCAGCTAATGGCTCTTCCGGCAATGAAGAAAGAGAAAGACATGACCCTAGGGCAGCTGCTTTCAGCACGGAAGATTGAAGTGAGAGAGAGAAACTGTGTGTGTGTGTGTGTGTGTGTGTGTGTGCGTGCGCGCGCGCACCAGCCAGTGAGTGTGTCTGTTGAGAGCCCACCACAGCGAGCACCAGAGCAGGCAGAAACGTGTCAGGGGCTAGTGCTCTCAGCACCCCCCACCCTGTGCTCCCCAGCCCAGAGTTGGCCGCGATGGGAGCCCCTGAGGCACGATGGAAGCATCCATAATGTTCTGGGGCCCAGGTGGGTTTACCATGAACTTGAACTTCAGGGCATCCAACTTGCCAGAGCTTCCTCCATGCCTTCGCTGGGACCCTAGCAAGGTATTCACTTGTCTTGTTTTGAACAAATTTGCAAAAAGATATTTTTAATTGCAATTGGTGAAAACTGGCATCTTGTTCCACTCCAGTTTCCTCTCCATCACACGTATCCTCCTGTTGCGTTGGGTAGGAGAGCTGCCCAGCTGGAAGGAGTTTGAACTGGGGTTTTGGGTTTGTGGGACATGCTTGTATGGGTCGTAGTCAGCTCTGTGTCTGGTTATGCTGTGGCTAGCGGTGCTGGGGTAAGGGTGGTTCGCAGGCAGGGGTATACCAGTAAATGCTGAGAACCAGATTGGTAATATTTGCTGGTTTCTGTGGTATTAAATCCTCCCACCTATTTCGAGCTGGTGGTGTGTCGTCCCTGTGTGCAGGGTTGGAAAGAGCAGACACCATTATACTGACAGGATTAGAATACAATAGATGAAAATAGCGTCAAGAACATAGAGTAACATGTGAGAGTAGGAAATGATGAGTTTTGAGAGTGTGTGATCTTTGTTTTTACGATTCCTGATTTAATTGGAAGTTTTTATTATTTAATTTTGAATCATGGCCGTGATTAATAGCTGCCACCCCAAGTTCCCGAAAAGCTGGCAGTTCTTGGGAGCCGGAAGGAGCGAGCTCCCTGACATGGCTGAGAGCCACGAGCTCTCCTGTCCCCTACGGTGTTGATTCACCCTGTTTGATGACATGAAGGCTCACGGCTAGAGTTAGGCATTTGATATGAGATATGTGAATAAGGCAGAAGAAACTAGTTTTTTCAAATGTATGGAGCCAGAGGCCAGTGGGTGGAGAATTCTTTCCATCTTCAGGTATGTACGTTTTACCCAAATAATTGGGTTCTCATCAAAGCCTCATTAAAATCTATCGAGAACATGCTTGATAATGCAGGCCAGAGCTTTCTAAATGCCCCATATATTTTAAAAGAAAATTTTGATGATGTATTAGTTCTCTGTGGCTGTGTAACAAATTACTCTGAAAATCTGTGGTTTAAAACACACACATTGGGGCACCTGGGTGGCTCAGTTGGTTAAGCCACTGCCTTCTGCCCAGGTTTTGATCCTGGAGTCCTGGGATCGAGTCCCATATGGGGATTCCCCTGCTCTGCAGGGAGCCTGCTTTTCCCTCTTCCTCTGCCTGCCACTCCCCCCACTTGTGCGCACGCTCTGTCAAATAAATAAATAAAATCTTAAAAAAAAAAAAATAAGGGGCACTTGGGTGGCTCAGTGGGTTGAGACTCTGCCTTCGGCTTGGGTCATGATCCCGGGGTCCTGGGATCGAGCCCCGTATCGGGCTCTCTGCTCAGTGGGGAACCTGCTTCCCTCTCTTTGCCTGCCTCTCTGCCTCTTGTGATCTCTATCAGATAAATAAATAAATAAATATCTTTAAAAAAATAAATAAATAAAACACACACATTTATTATTTCATGGGGTCTGTGGGTCCAGAGTCTTGATGTGGCTTAGCCAGGTCTGCTGGCTCAGCGTCCATCACAGGTGGCGATCAGGGTATTCGACAGGGCTGGAGTTGGCGATGGGGGCTCAACTCAAGCTCACTCCTGGGGAAGTTGGCAGGATACAGTTCATCATAGGTTCTTGGACTGAGGACCTTAGTTCCTCAACGGCTAGTTCTTGGACCAATGGGGCTGTATAACCAGGGAGCTTGTAAGAACTGGAGAATCTCAGAGCCCACCTCAATCCTACTGAATCAGAATCTGCGTTCTCATGTGCCCTTCAGGTGATGCAAGTGCATGTTGAAGTTTGAGAAGTTTTGTGTTCTGCTGTATCACAGGGCTCTTGCCATCTCCTTCACAGGAAAAACTGAAGTCCTTCAAAGAACAGCTAAGGCCTGTGTGACCTGCCCGTACTCCCTTATCTCTCTCTCTCTCATCATCTCCTACAACACTCCCTTTTGCTTTCTCCACCCCAGACACTTGGGTTCCTGGAGCTTACTGGGTATATTCCTGCCCCAGGGCCTTTGCACTGGCTATTCTAACTGGAATGCTTCCCCTCAGTTATCCACTTGACCACTCCCTTATCACTTTTTGGTCTTTAGTCATTTAATCACTTTTGCGGTAAGGCCTTCTCTGGTCACCCAAATCAAAACTGCCTCACACCCAGGCATCCCTTGATCTTTCCCTCATTAAAATTTCTTTAGACCTGACCACTTGGGATGTCAACCTCCTACGCTTGTATGTAAGTTCCATGAAGACAACTTTTTGTTTCACTTTTTCTTAAGTTTCCTTTACTGCATCTCCAGCTCCTAGGAGAGGGACTGAAACATGGTAATACTGAGTTCTCTTGATCTAGCAGGCTAGTAACTGGGAAGAAAGTCAAGCTCTTTGAGCCATACTGGCTCCTACTGATTCTTACTGCTCCCATTTCCTTTCTTGCTGAACTGATTTTTTAATTAAAGAAATAATGCACGCACATGGCAAAATTAGAATGATACAGAAGAGTATAGAATGAAAGTATAAAATGGAAAATAAACATTATATTTCTTCCCCAGATGGCTCCCTGAGTCTCACTCCTCAGGAGCCTCCATCGTCAAGATTTCCTGTTTAAAATTTTTATGGTGGTTGTTATAGAATCTGAAATAATTTGCTTATACCTTTGTTTCTTGATTTATCAGTGTAGAATGTATTCCCCTGCTTTCTTTTCATTTGCTATGAAAACGAAAATGCAGAATCTAAAACATCTTATAATGCCACCTACTTTCCCTGACCAGTTTTTGTTAGATTTATTATTTTAGTTCTTTCGTTTTTGTATGGGGTATTTTACAACTTCAAATAAAATACGGAAACCTTTATTTCTGGATATATCAAATTCAAGCAGATCCTCTTGACTCTGCTTTTCTTATCTGCCTCTTATTTCTTTATATGACCTATGTTACTTTGCCAAGGTTTATAATATTTACATTCTGTTCTGTAATTTTAGTGATGGGTTTTTTTAATGCATTTTGACTATAGATTGATTCTAAGAATAAAAATCATTGAAAAAGCCATGACAATATTATAATTATTTAAATATTATTTACCACTGAACCAACAAAGATTGGCTCTATAGAGAAGGAACATAATCCAATGTCACTAAACCTTTGAAGCTTAAAGAAAAATCACTTAAGCCTCAGTACCTAATGTATTCCCCTGCTTTCTTTTCATCTCCCTTTACTTCTAGGTCATCTCCAGCTACCACTGTCTCTGATATTTTAAGCCACTTTATTTCTTGGAGTCTGATTTTATTTTTCTGGAAGCTCTAAGTTATTTTGAAAGCGACTCAAATACCTTTTTCATGTAGGGTAGGCGTCAAGTAAATTTTCTAAATTCTCCCAAGTCCAAAAACATCTCTGTTTGCCCTTCTACTTAGTCGACAGTTTGGCTAAATAGAGAATGTTAGGTTCAAAATCTTTGCTTCTCCAAACTTGGAAACAGGGCTGCCTCCATTGGCATGGGACCTATGCTCTCCAAGAAAGAAAATAGCATGAACTACTATAGGCCTTGGTCACTGGGAAGGATCAGGAAGTAAAGGAAGTGCTTAGAAGAGCCCTGTGCCTAAAAATACCCTCTACCCCTAACCTCTCCCCCACCCCACTTTGGTTTAAGACTCTGTGGTTGCCATCTTGAAATTCTTAATAATCTTTCATCGTGAAGTCCCATGTTTTCATTGTCACTGAGCCCTGCAAGTTATGAAGCTGGCCTTGTTTAGAAGACGTTCAAGCATCTAGCAGTGTTGCTAAGTCTGAAGTCAACTGATTCTTACTCCTTGGTAGGTGACACCCTTTCTCTTTCTGGAAACTTCCCACATACACATGTAGATCATTTAATCTGACTTTTACTCAGGGTTTTTACTGACACACACCTAGTTCTGGATCTTATTACACGTCTCTGGTTTGGCATTCTCTGGGCCCCTTCACTCTGAAATTGTTCATTCTTCAACTTAGGGAATTTTTTCCTTGTTGTTTCTCTCATTTTTACCCCCTTCTCTGTTTTCTTTCCTTGAGGAGCTTCCATTGGATGTCAATAGGACTTCTTCATCTTCTGTCTCATTTTTCCTCACAGGTCTTGTATTTCTCTGACTTTTGTATCATGTTCTGAGTGATGTCCTTGGGTTTATCTTCCAGATCACTAATTCAGCCTTTAACTTTGTTTGTTTGTTTTTCTGCTCATTCACTTTTCTTTTTTTTTTAAAGCTTGGGTAGTTGTATTTTTTAGGTTCCTCAAATTCTATGAGGATGTAGGCTCCTTTTTCATAGCAGTCTGCTCCTGTTCCTTGGAATATTCTCTCAAGTTTATCTCTGAGGCTAGAATTAAGAAAAAAGAAATACTTCCCTTATTTTCCTGAGTTCTTTTAGGATAAGCTGTTTTTGTTTTGTTTTGTTTTGTTTTAAAGATTTTTATTTATTTATTTGATAGAGAGAGATCACAAGTAGGCAGAGAGGCAGGCAGAGAGAGAGGGGGAAGCAGGCTCCCCACTGAGCAGAGAGCCCGATGTGGGGCGCGATCCCAGGACCCTGAGATCATGACCTGAGCTGAAGGCAGAGGCTTAAACCACTGAGCCACCCAGGTGCCCCAGGATAAGCTGTTTTTGTGTGTGTTTTTCATGTTAATCCTTCTCTTGCAGCTGTTGATTTTCCTCACGTGCCTTTTTATCCCTTGACATTTGTAATACATGTTCCTGTTTCTTGGTGTGCGGCTACTTTGGACTTTTTCTGCGGTTTATTGACATCGTTCTTTCCCGGATGGGAGCCTTGACTGTGGCTTTTAGGTCAGTGGGTGAGGAGCGTTTACAGGCTTTCTCCTGGTCAGGGATGTGGGGCTCAGGCCAGCAGGCTGGGGACCCCTCCAATGATCAAAGTAAGAAAGGCCGTATTCTGTGAAAATAGCACTTTAGCGCGGATCTGTCCTGTCCTTTACTCCTCCTTCTCCTCTTCCTTCTTGTTCCTCGCAGCTGTTGTGGAGCCTGGAGTTAGCCTAGATTCTGCTGCATTTCCATCCCACCCCTCGGTCCCCTTATTAAGAGCCCTCCTTGGGCACACTGCCTGTGTTCTTTAGAGAGCCCTTGGAGCTGCAGCCTGGATCCTGGTGCTCAGTGGGGTCCCAGACCACCAGCAGCAGCAGCACCTGGAAACTTGTGCAAAAGGCAAATTCTTTGCTGACCCCCACCTCCCCCGCCAGACCTACTGAAACGTGGGGGGGTGGGTGGGGGTGGGGTGGGGCTCAGGTATCTAGGCTTTAACAAGCCCCAAAACAAGCACCATCGCTTGTCACCTCTTGGCTTAGGGCAACGCCACTGCTGCGAGCAGCTCTGTTTCAGGGGAGGAGAGGAGAGGGCTGTACACCTGCTCCGGCTGGTTCCCAGTTTCTTCAATGAGCTACTCTGTTGATTGTGCCCTGGCTCACTCCTCTCTCAATGCATTGACTCGTGACTCACAGTTACTTTTGGTATGGTTTCCTTTCTTTTTTTCAGTCAGATCCCATCTGCTTTTAAAAAAATTAGCCATTTCGTCATAATGATGTAAGTAATAAATCAAATAGTACAAAATGACTTGCGATGAAAAAAGCAATCTTCTGCCCACATCACTATACCCCCCCCAACCTACGCCACCCAAACCCATTCTGTAACTGGCAACTGCTTCCAACTCTTTCAGCCACTTTATGTTATTTCACTCCATATTTCTTTTTTAAAAAACTTTATTTATTTATTTGACAGAGAAATCACAAGTAGGCAGAGAGGCAGGCGTGGGGGGAGCAGGCTTCCTGCTGAGCAGAGAGCCCGATTCGGGGCTTGATCCTAGGACCCTGAGATCATGACCTGAGCTGAAGGCAGAGGCTTTAACCCACTGAGCCACCCAGGCGCCCCTCACTCCACATTTCTAAATAACATAATTATGTGGCTACTTCTCAAGTTATCGACTTTGGTGTTACGCATTGATTTCCTGTTACTGTTATTGAGCATTTTAACTCTTATCCTTTCCACCCTTTCTTCTCCTCGGCCTGTCTTCTAAGCACACTTATATTACTATTTTAAAAAAATCAATAGTCAAAAAAAGAAAAATAATGCAATAGCCGTAGTTTAAGTAGGATTCACTATAAAACCCCATAGTGTACTCTGTTCTTTTCCCACAATTTGAGTTTATCCTAAAGTTAAAACCAGCTTATTTTTGAATCTGGTTATTTTTCTAAGGGCTTATTTATTAACACCCCCCCCCCCAATGCTCCAATATGTTTGTCACATTCTCATCAGCTGTATTTTGTTTGTTTAAAATGCTACTTCCAACAATCTGTCAGTGTCATTGTTTTATAATCCCTGGAGACCTTCATCTTTTTTTTTTTTTTAAGATTTTATTTATTTATTTGACAGAGATCACAAGTAGGCAGAGAGGCAGGCAGAGAGAGAGAGAGAGGAGGAAGCAGGCTCCTTGCCAAGCAGAGAACTCGATGCGGGTTCTCTCAGGACCCTGAGATCATGACCTGAGTCGAAGGCAGAGGCTTTAACCCACTGAGCTACCCAGGCGCTCTCCCTGGAGACCTTCGTCTTGAAGCTCGCTGTGGGACTCCCTGTCTGACAGGTTGCTCCCGGGCCTTCTGCTCTGCTGCAGTCCTGGGGTTTCCCTCAGCTGCTCTCCCACGTTGGAATCTTAGCAGGAAGTACTTAAGCAGGTCAGCATCAAGTCATCCTTCCTTGAATTGTGTGTGAAATTCCGGGCCTTCTGGCCTTGTCCCTGTCATTAAGTCACACTTGATAAATCGAAGACAAGAACAAAGGCCTTGAACCTCACTTTGTCCAGGGAAGGCTACCCTCCCCCCAAACTCCAGGCCCAAGAAGGGGCTCTCAGAGCTGATCACAGACTTCCTTGACGCCATTGGGCACCTCTGATTCTGGACTTTGCTATCCCTTAGGTGGTACATTCTTCAGCCATCTTGAACCTGTGGAGGAAGAGACGGTGCAGGCATCCGGACCTGGGGAAGAACCTCACCTGCTCTTCTCGCTTGCTGCCTGCCTTCACCTGCCAGTCAAGTCGTATTTCCCACATTAGAGAAGTCCAGGAGTCACACTACTCTCATGGAGAGTGTCAAAGAAGAGATTTAACGAGAGCGTATTTACAAAGCATCTGGGGTAGCTGCCACACAGAAATACCAGGTCTGTTCTCCATGCCTTATGACCTTGCCTCTGATCCCACCACGAACAGCTGTCTTTGCATTGTCACCTGGCCTTACTGTTTCCTTCGGACAAACTGACCCTCTGTGCACCTGTCCCCGGGTCTATCTCTGGCACCACCTGCCTCTGCTTCTCTCATACTCTGATGGTTCCCTTTGGGCCACTCAAGAAGCTAAGTCGAGTTTTAAATGGAGAACCTGTGTAGTCTTCCCAGTCCTGCTACAAATAAGTGGGTCAAATCGGTACTTAATCCCATTGGCCATCTTCTTTGGCAGAGAGTTTTTTCTAGTTCAAAGACGTCTTCTGATAAGAAGGATGAAAACGAAATAGATATTGAGCAATTTTGCTTTATCATCTGTCAATATTACACCCTCAGCCCCAAGCATCATGCCTACACCTGCCTTGTTCTTTTTCTCACTCTAAATATAGATTAAAGGTCCTTTTCGTTATCTTTACCTTATTATTTTTTTCAAGATTTTATTTATTTATTTGACAGACAGAGATCACAAGTAGGCAGAGAGGCAGGCAGAGGGGCGGGGGGAGCAGCCTCCCTGCCAAGCAGAGAGCCCAACACAGGGCTCGATCCCAGGACCCTGAGATCATGACCTGAGCTGAAAGCAGAGGCTCAACCCCACGGAGCCACCGAGGCGCCCCTGTCCTTAGCTTATTTTGGCAAGGCCCAACTCATCCTGTGCTTTATTCTTCCTCACACCTTTTATACACATCTGTGCTGCTTTTTTGTATTTCTTCTTGACTGAATGTCCCTTTGTCTAAGTTCTTTGAAATCTTGGCTTTGCAGGGCTCCTTGTGTACATACACATGATTAGCTCTTTGCTCACTATTCTTAATCCTAAAAATTATAAGTACTTAAAAGCAGGAGCCATTTGTATATTTCATTTTTCTCCTTGACATCCAGCATAGTACCTTTCCATGAAGCAGACCTCAGTATAATCTTACTAACCCAGCTTGTTTTTGTTATTACATGTTAAGGTAATTCTTAGTGCTTCTGTTAAAAGCATCTTTATTTATTTATTTTTTAAAAAGATTTTATTTATTTATTTGACAGACAGAGATCACAAGTAGGCAGAGAAGCAGACAGAGAGAGAGGAGGAAGCAGGATCCCTGCCGAGCAGAGATCCCGATGCGAGGCTTGATCCCAGCACCCTGAGATCATGACCTGAGCCGAAGACAAAGGCTTTAACCCACTGAGCCACCCAGGCACCCCTTAAAAGCATTTTTAAAGCCATTCTTTCTCAAATGTATGGAAATGCAAACTTATTTCCCATAACTGGCCTTAAATATTAAGGCTGACTATACATTAATTACTATTTTTAAGATTTTTATTATTTATTTATTTTTTTATTTATCTCACAGACAGAGATCACAAGTAGGCAGAGAGGCAGGCAGAGAGAGAGGGGGAAGCAGGCTCCCTGCCAAGCAGAGAGCCCAACACGGGGCTCGATACCAGGACCCTGAGATCATGACCCGAGCCGAAGGTAGAGGCCCCAACCCCCTGAGCCACCCAGGGGGCTATTAATTGCTATTAATTGCTATTTTTATGTACTTAGGCAAAAGAGAGCTGGGAATTCTGAATTCTGTCTCCTATTATGAAGAAAGATACTCAGTGGTATCTTACAGCTTTGGAGCAATTAAAAAACAAAAATAAAACTTCAGTTTTGGTTTTAATGATAATTTCTCACTAAGGACCTAGAGAGGAATAAATCTGTGGGGGTAATAAACTCAAGAGGCAGGAGTCACAATTTAACTACATTTACAGATTTAATAGGTTGTAACTTAGTTATGCATAGGCCATAGGTCATATGTGAGGAATTTAAAGACAATGAACAATATCGGAACTTTTTACATACATATTTAATGCTGCGGTTTTCAGGTCACAAAAGAATTACTTGTCATTTGGGTTCAATTTGAAAGACATTCTTCACATTTTGGAAATATTTATAGGTTATGAGGAGTGACTACTGATTGTTATTACTCAGAAATGAGGATGAATCGCCCCTAAACTAAGAATGGAAACAAAATTTATTAAGACTTTGTCAATAATTTTGTATTACAATGTTTATTCAATTTTTCTTCATATTTGCAGTTTTGCTAAACATACTGCCTGGAGTGCTTCATAAGTGTTTGTGGCTGTGGATACACTAGTGATTTTTGCCACTGTCTCTCATTCAGTCCTCTTCATTTATTTATTTTTTATTTTAATTTTTAAAAAGATTTTATTTATTTATTTGAGACAGAGTGAGAGAGAGCACTAGTGGCTGAGGGGTGAGTGGCAGGCAGAGGGAGAGGGAGAAGCAGGCTCCCTGCTGAGCGGGGAACCTGATGCGGGACTCCGTCCCAGGACCAAGAGATCATGATCTGAGCTGAAGGTGGATGCTTAACACACTGAGACCCCTAGGCACCCTTCATTCAGATTCCTTGAAAGATACACACCCCATGGCACCTGGGTGGCTCAGCAGGTTAAGTCTCTGCTTTCAGCTCAGGTCATGAACTTAGGGTCCTAGGATGGAGCCCCGAATCAGGCTCTCTGCTCATCGGGGAGCCTGCTTCTCTCTCTCTCTCTCTGCCTGCCTCTCTGCCTACTTGTGATCTCACTCTCTCTCTGTCAAATAAATAAATAAATAAATAAGTAAAATCTTAAAAATAAAAAAAAAACGGTACACACCCCAACTCATTTACTAGTAAGCACTACCTTGATTATTTAGTTTGCCTTTTATAATCTGTAAACTTAAAAAATATATATATATGTGTATATGTATGTATAAAATATATAGTCATACACACATCATACATGTATATACATACTAGTATATACATAAGTATATATACTTGATATATATGTATAGTATCTATGTAAGTATATATGTGTTGATATGTAAAGTATACTTATATACTCATATATGTGTGTATATATGTATATACATCTATATGTAGCTACTAGATATATATGTCTACTTGAGGGGAAAGTAAAACTTCCTTATACTTCTTGGAAAGTAAAATTTTTAATATTTCAGAAATAGGGATGGTGAAGGACATAGAGTTTTCAGTGTTTGCCCTATAGAACTACACAAGCCCTGATCTACTCCAGTCTGGATTAGCTGTCCCTCCTATGTGCTGCCACAACTCTTTGTGTTTTTCTCCACCACAACACTTACCATATTGGGTTATGGTTTTCTATTTACTTGTCTATCTCTTTGGCGGTGAGATCCCACTGAGGATAGAGGATGTGTCTTTTATTCCTGTATTCTTAGCAACTACCAGATGTTTGTAGTAGCCACTCAGCAATGACAAATAAGTGGACGGATAAATAAGTTACTTTACTTTTAAATTTAGCCAATCCCTCAGGCTTGTATGCTACACATATAGACACAGGCCTCCATACTTTTCCAGATTTAATCATTAATAATATGTTGCTCATCCCACCAGGCATACCTTCTCAAACTGTATCCAAGTACCCCAGAATTCAGAATGGGAAACCATGACCTAGTGCCCTGCACAACTATTTTTAAGCAGCTGGGTTGGTATTAGAAACATGGAGATTTTGTAGATAATGTACACAACAGTGTTTTGGTAGGCCAAAGTAATATACAAATTCCAAGCATTCATAATTATGGGTTAGCCCTAAGCTCTAGGCCCCTGAAAGATAAAGATTTTTAGTTTAATTTTTGAATAAACTTTATCTTTTAGAAGAGTTTTAAGTTTACAGAAAAATTGAATAGTACAGAGTTCCCATATGGCAGTACCAAGTCTTACCTATTATTAGCATCCTACATTTGTCTGGTACATTTGTCACAATTAATGAGCTGATATTGATACATTTTATTTAACTAAAGTCCATAGTTTATAGAAATTTCTTTAGTTTTTTTTTTTTTTTTTTTTTTAAGATTTTATGTATGTATTAGGAAGAGAGAGAGTGAGAGCACTACCGGGGAGGGTGGGGGGGGAGCAGGAGGAGAGGGAGAGAGAGAGGATCCCAAGCAGAACTCCTCACAGAGTGCAGAGCCCAGTGCAGGGCTCCATCCCAGGATCCTGAGATCATGACCTGAGCCAAAATCAAGAGTCAAAAGCCCAACCAACTGAGCCATCCAGGTGCCCCCAGATTTCTTTAGTTTTAACCCAATATGATTGTCCCCCCCCCCCACCCAAGATCCAGTCTACGGTACCACATTATAATTCGTTGTCATGTCTCCTTGGGTTCCTCTTGGCTTTGACAGTTTCTCAACTTTCCTTGTATTCACGATCTTGGCCATTTTGGGTATACCAGTCAGGAACTTTGCAGAACGTCCCTCCATAAGAATTTGATGGTTTTCTCATGGTTAGACTGGGGAGTTTTTTCTAAGGAGACACAATCTAACATGGTGGTTATCAACTTTATTCTGCTTCTGTATTGGGCACATGTGTGGCACACACCCATGAGTAACATCTCCCATTAGATGACAGATGGAGGGGTGGAGGCACACTGTTAAAACACTTAGGAAAATTGCTGGATGTGTATATAGATAGTCTAAAAGTGTGTCCCTCCCTGTTACTATTTAGAAGGGCCATATTTGGCTTTTAGATCTTAACAAAATAACGATCCCATAGTACTTTGATCTCTGAAAGACAGGTGTAACTCTAGAAGGCATTGTAATAAACCGTCGAGAGATTCAGAATAGGAAATCATTGATTACATAAATAACATTTAACTTCTGAACAGACTCAAGAAAGTGGCTGTATTTTTAAACTTATGAAAAATTATAAAAATATAGAAAAGTTGAAAGATGAATGCAATGAGTATTTGTGCACACACCATCCCCTGGATTTGATAAATTGTTAATGTTACTGTATTGTCTTCATTCACCTCATCCATCTCCCCCCCCCTTTTTTTTTTTTTAAGAGAGAGAGAGTGTGAGCTTGGGTGGTGGAGGAGGGACAGAGAGAGAGGGAGAAAGAATCTCAGGGAGGCTCCATGCCTAGTGTTGAGCATGAAGTGGGGCTTGATTATGACCTGAGCTGAAATCAAGAGTCAAACCTTAACTGACTGAGCCACTAGGTGCCCTTTCCTAAATCTTTTGAAGCAAGTGCTGACATTATAACACTTCACTTTTTAAGAATAAATCTATTTATTTATTTATTTAGAGAGAACTAGCAAGTATGCAAACAGAGGGCAGGAGCAGAGGGAGAGAGAGAAATAGACTCCTGGTTGAATGAAGAGCCTGACCTGGGGCTTGATCTCACAAATGCCAGATTACTACCTGAGCTGAAACCAAGAGTTGTACACTAACCAAAGGAGTCGCCCAGGTGCCCCTATTTATTTGTTTTTTAAAATAATGCTTTGGGGGTGCCTGGGTAGCTCAGTGGGTTAAAGCCTCTGCCTTCGGCTCAGGTCATGATCCCAGGGTCCTGGGATCGGGCCCCATATCGGGCTCTCTGCTTGCTGGGGAGCCTGCTTCCTCCTCTCTCTCTCTCTGCCTGCCTCTCTGCCTACTTGAGATCTCTGTCTGTCAAATAAATAAATAAAATATTTGAAAAATAATGCTTCCTTTTGGGATGTCTAGGTGGCGCACTTGGTTAGGCGTCCACCTTCGGCTCAGGTCATGATCTCAAGGTCCTGGGATGGAGACCCACGTCAGGCTCCCTGCTTGTAGGGAGAAGGGAGCCCGCATTTCCCCCCACTCCTGTCTGTGCTCTCTCTTGCTATCTCTCTCTCTCAAATAAATAAATAAAGTCTTAAAAAAAAAAAAAAAGCTTCACTTTTAAAACCTCAACATACATCTCCTAAAAATGAGGACATTCTTCTATAAAACCACACTATTGTATCACACTAAAGAAAACGAATGTTTCCTTATCATCATCTAATACCTGGATTATGTTAAAATTTCCCCAGTTTCCCCCCAAAGGGAAGCTAATTGTTTTTTATTGGAATCAAATTGAATTGTATTTGGTTCTTTTCTTTCTTTTTTCTTTTTAATATTTTATTTATTTGTTTGTTTGAGAGAGAGAAAGGAAGGGAAGAGGGAGAGGGAGAGAAAATCTCAAGCAGACTCTCCATTGAGGGCAGAGCCCAACACGGGGCTTGATCTCAGGACCCTGAGATCATGACCTGAGCCGAAACCAGGAGTTGGACACTCAACCAACTAAGCCACTCAGGCGCCTCTTGGTTATTTTCTTAAGACTTTTATCTATAACAGTGCTCCTTTACTCCTGTCTTTTTTCTTTTCTTTCTTTTTTTTTTAAATGACAACTTTTAATAGAACTGAGCCATTTGTCTTGTAGAGTGTTTCACATTTTGGATGGCTCTGAATTACCTATGGCATTAGGCAACTTGTTGCTCTATTTCCCAAATGTCCTGTAAGCTGGAAGTTCAGTCAAAAGGCTTAATTGCATTCCAGTTAAATACTTTTCGCAAGAATACTTCATAAGTGATGCTGTTGTACTTTATACGATATTCCTCAGGCTACATTTTTTCTTCACTTTCTTCACTAATGTCACTTACCTGGTTTGTCTTCATTTATACTACTTTCTCATCCCTGTTTTATACTCAGATATGCATTTTGATCAAATATGTTTAACATAATGAGTCCTCCTTTAATAATATCCTAATCTTTGGCTGTCAGTTTAGAATTTTCCCTAGCTCCTGGAGCAGAAGCAAAGAATAGGCTAACTATGATAAAGCTGTTGAGTTTCACATGTTGGGGGTTCTTGTCTTCTCTCCTGGGACTATGTTCTCCTTCCCAGTACCAGCAATGCACTATGTCTTCAAGATCTGCTCTCCGAGTGATGTTTTCTGTCTAGACATCTTCTTTCCTCTTTTACTCTCTCAAAATTTCTGTCTTATCACTCTCATTTAGGCAGGTTGTTCCTTTCTTACTCTCATTAATCTGATGAACAGACAATTGTGAAAATCAAATAGTACAAAGTGCTCTCTATCAGAGCAAATTGCAGGGCGCCTGGGTGGCTCAGTGGGCTAAAGCCTCTGCTTTCTGCTCGGGTCATGATCCCAGGATCCTGGGATCGAGCCCCCCATCGGGCTCTCTGCTCGGCGGAGAGCCCATTTCCCCCTCTCTCTCTGCCTGCCTCTCTGCCTACTTGTGATCTCTCTCTCTCTCTCTCTCTCTCTCTGTGTCAAATAAATAAAATCTTAAAAAAAAAAAAAAAGAGCAAATCCCTATCATTTAACACGTTCGTGGCTCAATGTGTGTTCCCAAAATAGGTTTCTTCCATGGGACATTAATGTCTATTATGCAAAACAAAATAAAACAAAAGAACCCCAACAACTTAAGAGGTCAAATGGATTTGGGAGAAGCTGAGCCAAAGTTACACAGGTTTTAGGTTTGTTTGTTTAATGTAGCCTTGTCCAAACTTATTTGACTGTGGGAGCTGGCAGTCTCTAGAATCTTTTAGTGTTACTGTTTCCCAGGAATTACCATCAGTGGGCTACATCTCACATCTTATACCTGCATTTGCTCAGGAGCCTTGAAGATAGAAGACCCTACGTACACCTACCTTTAAGGGATGACTCTGTACATGAGACTTTATGCACCTTGGCATGCTGATGAAGAAAACCACTTAAGCTAGGTTATTTCTTTCAGGATCCCCAGATAAACTGCATAGGATAAATGGTTTCTTAACTTCATCACCACAGAAGCATCCAGAGCTACTGCTAAATGTTCTACTAATATCCCTTCTTTTGTTAAATTTTTTTCTAATTATTCATGTTTTTCCTGTAAGAATGTAAAGCTTGTTGGAAACAGGCTCTTTCAGTTCCTGAATTTGGTAGAAGGAAACCAATTATTCCCTAGGAGAAAAAAAGAAGTATAGGCACTGACTGAAAATCTGAGTAACACCAAGCAATATGCAAATTAAATTATATATACATATATACATATATACATATATACATATATGTGTACATATACATGTGTGTGTACACACACACACACACACACACATTAGAGGCCTGGGGTGGGTTTTGAACAGGTTGTGAAGAAAAAGGGAGAGAATAGCAGACGTGGTCGTGGAGATAGACGAGTATTGGTAGCAGTAGGAAGCAGAGTGGTTAAGTTGGAGAATATATTTCTTTTCAGAGATATGAGGGCTTAAGGACAAGTGCAATGTTAAAAACAGCCAACAGAGCAGCTTAGATTAGATATGAGAATTAAAGATCTATTGCAGGTACTAGAGCACTTGCAGAGGAGAAAGGCAGAGGGAGCCGTACAGCCATTGCCAACCAATGCTGGCAGGAGCTGGCTGTCTTTGAGATATTTTCTTTCTGAAATTCTCTCCCCCTTGTTTTTGGGATAATGCTCTCCTAGGCTTTTCTTCTAATTCTCTAGATGCTCTTCAGTCCTATTATTGTTAATAAACAAGTAAAATAATTATTCATAATTATAGCTAACAGCTATGTGGTTATTATGTACTAAGAATTGTGACCAGCATTTTGTTATCTCCCTTAATGAACCCAACCCTGTGAGGTAGTTATTCTTATCATCCCCATTAAAATGAGAAACTAAAACCCAATAGTAAGTTGTCTCGAGATATTAGATTGTGGAATCCAAGCATATGTTCTTAATTACTATGCATGAAGCTTGTATCTAAAATTTGGGGGGCGCCTGGGTGGCTCAGTGGGTTAAGCCGCTGCCTTCGGCTCAGGTCATGATCTCAGGGTCCTGGGATCAAGTTCCGCATCAGGCTCCCTGCTGAGCAGAGAGCCTGCTTCCCTCTCTCTCTCTGTGCCTGCCTCTCCATCTACTTGTGATTTCTCTCTGTCAAATAAATAAATAAAATCTTAAATAAAATAAAATAAAATAAAATTTTGGGATTATTCAGACCTCTAGCCTTCAACCTTTTCTTCTCACGTTTCAGTCTTTGTATTTACATTTTTTAACCTTTTCCCTACAGATTTATATGCCTTATCGTGTTTTTATTCTTGCTGATTTCTTGATATACCTTTAAAACATTCATTTCCAAACTAGAGACTCATCTAATTAGAACAGGAAGAAACAGAAGTGATGGTAGTATGCTTTTCATTTGATTTGTCCCTTATTGATGGCACTTGAACACTTGATTAAGATGGTGTTCACCAGACTCTCCCTGCTATAAAATTACCTTAATTCCCTTTATCATGAGTAAGAACTTTATCCCCATAAAGTTAATTTGAAAGTATGTAATTATTCCAGTCTTTTTCAAATTTTCAGTTTATGTAAACATCTGTCTGGTTTCCTGTGCTATTCAGTGGGTTACAATATATTATCATTTTTTATTCTGAAGGTCAGTTTGTCAAAGATTTGGCCAGTGGGACACAAGTTGGCCTGTGTCCTTTTGACATGCCCCATCATTCTTTGAGCAAGTCCTTATTTTCTGGCACAACTAGAGGCTCCAGGCTCAACCTGTACTTCTCTTCTCCAGCCTGGAAATCAGCCATTTTGCCAAAAAGAAAAATGAGGAGAATGGTATTGAGAAGCCAAGATCTGGGCTAGATGAATTCATTGTTTTGTTTTGTCACTACTCCCAGAATCTCTCAGTGTACAGAGTATGTAAGTATGTACTTACACACCGATGGAAATATTGATACCTCCATTATCAGTCCACTACCAAAAGTTTCATTCTACTTTCTTTCTGTTGTAACTCTCTTTCTCAACAGTAAGAAATTTGATTCCCATTTTCCTTACTTATTGGATGGTTCTCTTGTACATAACCAGTCTCTGGCCACTGATACTGTCCCCCCCCCACCCATGCCCTCTTCACCTACCCATCCGGACTTCCCAAGGCCAGATGGCTAATCCAGCAAGGTAAGGAGAGCCCTCTATACCAGGCCACTTCCCTGTGTGGATGCCCTTCTCACCCCAAGTCCAACATGACAGCTTTGGCTGCCTCCCCTTCCCTCACACACTGCTGTGCTATATTCCCTATACATATCCTCTACAATGAATTTTAAAAATACATTATCCCTTTGCTTGTTGTAAGACCTCTGTGAGGTAGTTAAAGAAGGTATTATTACTCTTTAAAGATTTTATTTATTTGACAGAGATCACAAGTAGGCAAGGGGGGGTGGGGTGGAGTGGCAGGGGGAGGTGGGGGGGGGGGGGGGAAGCAGGCTCCCCGCTGACCAGAGAGCCCTCTGCAGGGCTGGATCCTAGGACCCTGAGATCATGACCTGAGCCAAAGGCAGAGGCTTTAACCCACTGAGCCACCCAGGCGTCCCAAGGAAGGTACTATTATCCATATTTTTTCCTTGAACAGATCTCCAAGGATCTAGTTCAAGAGAAATGGAGTGACTTGCCCGGGGTTGCACAGCTTATACGAAGCAGATTCTGAACGGAGGGCTCTTGGCGCTCCACCAATCTATGGTGCCTCTAAACATACGCCAAAATGACAGTAACTCTTCCCTTTTCTCCAGCAGAAATGTGTTTCAAATGTATTCACTTCGTGGTCGACTCTGATTTACAGGTGTTTCTTCCTGCAAAATATGTGCCAGGTAGAAAAAAGATCGGGTGCATCATCAGGAGACTTGTAAGTTTAGCTCCAGCTTAGATCTGTGAGTCTTCAGGCAAGTTCCTCGCTTTCCTCAATTATTAGAAAGAGGTTAGATCAGCGATTCTCTGCCTGGGGCTGGGTGAGATGGGAACTGTAGGGCTTTCCCCGATGTTAGAAATGTAGAAATTCAGCTACAAACATCTCACTCAATAATCCTTAACATGCCTTCCAACTCACATTATGATTCCAAGGCACTCTTTCTCTACTCAATTTTGTTAGCTGTTTTTATTCCCAGCAATCTCACCCCTCATTCAGAAATATTTATTAATGGCCTGTATCATGCGCCAACCACCGTATTATCCGGCTTTTGGAGCATTTTTTTTTTTTCCCAGAGGTGTCACTGCCATTTAGAATTCTGTCCCCATCTTCCAAACTTGGGACTCGAAAGCATTCGCATCCAAGTCGTGTTACTTATGACACGCCAGGGTCCTCTCCAGTCCTTTCGGCACCGGCCACACTTCATTCCGGCCCCTCTCCGCTCGCAGACGTTAAGCCATTCCCCCCGGGAACCAGCTCCTTCGCCTATCAGCGGCTCCGTCCGCACGAACTCCCTCGCCAGTCGGGGGGGATTGAGGTGGGACGTTTTCGGAAGTCTCAGACCTGCACCTCGGCAGGGCGCAGCGGGCTCGGCGGGCTGTGAACCCCCGGCTCGGGCCCACGGAGGTCGCGGGGCGGCTGCTGACTGCCGCCGGCTTCTCCCGTCGTCGGGAGGCGGCCCCGGCTGGGCTCTAACTTCTCGG
>NC_081560.1:13630565-13631377 GCF_022355385.1 Mustela nigripes
TTTCCCCTGTCCGGGCACAGACGCAGCGAGCGGCGCTCTTCACCGCGCAGGAACTTCCCCCGCTTCAGCTTTCCCCTGTCCGGGCACAGACGCAGCGAGCGGCGCTCTTCACCGCGCAGGAACTTCCCCCGCTTCAGCTTTCACTCAGCAACACCGAAGCCGGCTCTTCGCACGCTCCCGCCGTCCTTCTCCGGGGGCCGCGTTCCCGGCGCCGCCGCGCGTGTCCTCAGGGAGCCTCTGCCTCCCTCCGCCTCCCCCGCCCCGCGTGCCCTTCAGCCGGTCCCTCCGCCCGACCGACGCGAGGGGAGCGGGGCGCGCGCGCCGGCGGCGGGACGACGTGCGCGAGACACACGGCCCCGCGCGGAGCGCCGGAAGGAGCCGGGCCGGGGCCTCGCGCGTCGTGCGCGCGCCGCCGCCCGCCCCCCGGCCCTGGCCGCGACCTCGCGCGCGCGCACTGAGGCGCCGCCGCCGCCGCCGCCGCCGCCGCCGCCGCGGCTGCTGCTCCGGCTGCTGCAGGAGGCGGCGCTGGCTGGCGGCTGCGCTCGCTCCAGTCGGCGAGCGGAGCAGCGAGCGAGCGTGTGTGTGTTTTTTAAAGATGGCCGGAGCGGCGGCGGCGGTGGCCGCGGGAGCAGCAGCTGGAGCCGCCGCGGCAGCCGTGTCGGTGGCGGCTCCGGGCCGGGCCTCGGCGCCTCCGCCGCCCCCGCCGGTGTACTGTGTGTGCCGGCAGCCGTACGACGTGAACCGCTTCATGATCGAGTGCGATATCTGCAAGGACTGGTTCCACGGCAGGTAAATAAACCCCCTCCAGCCCC
>NC_081560.1:13631777-13752070 GCF_022355385.1 Mustela nigripes
CCGCTCAAACTTTACAAAGAGTGAAATTTCCCGTCGCCCGAGGGGCCGGCGACACCGCACGGCCGGGGGGCTCGCAGCCGGGGGCCCCGGTGCGGGCGAACTTTCGCCGGCCGGTGGGCACTTGGGGGCGGGTGGCGGGGGCGGCGAGCGTCGCCCTGTGCCTCGGCGGGCGCCTGCGTTTCGGGTTTGACGTTTGTGAGAGCTCCGGCCGCCTCCGCCGCCGAGCCGTCGACTCGTGTGTTTTGTAATCAAAGTGTGAGGCTAATAAAGGGCGGCGCCACAGCCTCTTGACTCCGGCGTGGGAGGGATTCGCAGGCATTTAAACAAAGAAACTAGTTGGGGTTGGGCTCCCAAAGTCCTTATTTGGGTGTTGTGGCAAAGCTTGCGGTCACCTTTAGGTGAAGCAGGTTACGCGAGCACCGTTTGGTGTTGTATCTTGGCGAGAGTACGCTCACGGCTAATCGCAGATATGGTGACTGTGATTGTAGGAAGTGTCCTTTGATTGACAGCAGGACATTTAAATACAGCCTCCGCTCCCCCCTCCCCAATTTTACAGAAACACTACACGACCAGGCCAGATGTCTTAGTCTCCCTCTACTGGCCCTGGGAGAGAAAACCACTTAGGTTACAGCGTTCTTTGCAGTGTTCAGTGCTCGGTACATTTAGTTTTACTTAATCTTCAAGTAGTTTTATTTAATCAGCTTGCACAATTCTGACAGCAACAGCAGCGGAAAAAAAAAAAACAAAACAAAAATTGCCACTGTGAAAGAGAGACGGCGTCTTAATTTTGTGTATCAGGTAATTTTTCACAGTCTGGTCTATGCTTGGGGAATATTATTAGAACTTTGCTACATGTAATTAAGAATAAATTATCTAAAGTTCTTTTTTATTACTCCAAATAGATTTTCCCCCCTGTATTTTGATTACATGTAAGACTGAAATTTGAACGTACCTAATCTTGCCAGTTCTATTTCTATATCCTCTGTTCCCATAATATATCCTACGAAACCGGAGTAGATTATCCAAAAATCTAGGTTACATATAGAATAAAACCAGAATCTCTGGTGATTATGTAAATACTCTTTTTTTCAAAGAACAGTTTTAGCTGCATAAGAGGCTTGTTCTATGGTGCAATGTAGATATGTTCATAAATTTTAGACTAGATTTTATTTACCTTAATTTAGGTAATTTAACACTGTAACCGTGAAAAACTGCAGGTAGTTTATGGAAAGTTTGGTAATACACTGAAGTATAAATTAGAAAACAGAAGAAGTTTGAAGGGAAAATAAAGAGGTCATATATGAAGGAGGCAGAGTGAGGCCAAAGCAAGTCTGCTTTACTTTGTCACGTAGATTTGTGTGACTTCATACTGGTGCAAGGGCCCGAGGTATGTGGTTTTTTTGACCAGCAGTTCTTGAGAATTTAATGTTGTTCAGATGTCAGAAGTTAGAAAATTTAGTAATAATGCCCTGTCATGCAAAAGCAGTTTCTTCTTATCAAATTTCTTCATGAAGTATGAGTAATTTCAATAACTTCAGAGAAAGTAATACTTATGGTACCATCAAGGTACAGTTTTAATCTCCACACTCATTTTCCGTTGGGGTTTCCAGGGGTGGTCCTTCTGCAGAGGAGGGAGGGGGGAATAGGAGCTCTGCGAGAGAGAATTACCATTACGGCATAATTTCTTGATGGTTTTATTACTTCAAGTACAAGAATTTTTTTAAACTCGAGTCAGTGAATTCTGGTATAAATTTGAGTTTACTCTCTTTCTGGAGTTTTTGACGTCTGGAAGTCTGAAAAGCTTTTGCCCTCATTTAACCTGACAGGGAAGGAGGGGCTCTTCCTTGATGCTTTTCAGCCAGGCAGCAGAGTGAAGGGGACCCGCTGCCTCCAGGTTTGAGGCTGTTGGCTATTGAATTTTCGGTGTTCAGGAATTCCTATCCGTCAGTCTCCCTAAAGGCTCTAAGTGGGAGGGGAGAAGAACACTTGCCAAGGTACAGTGTGTAATTGATACGTTAAGGACAGCGAGCCGAGGAATTAACAGGATTTTCCTGGGAAGGTTCCTTCCAACCTAGACAGGGAGTTCTTCCTCTCTGGGCGCTAGGTGGAAGTAAGACAATGGAGATCTTTCCTGATAATATCCCACCCCCTAATCTCTAGGCTTGAGGTCTTTCCTTTGTACTCCTTTTCTTTTCTTTTCTTTTCTTTTTTTTTTAAGATTTTATTTATTTATTTGACAGAGACACAGCCAGAGAGGGAACACAAGCAGGGGGAGGGGGAGAGGGAGAAGCAGGCTTCCGCTGACCAGGGAGCCCAATGTGGGGCTTGATTCCAGGATCCTGGCATCGTGACCTGAGCCTAAGGCAAATGCTTAATGACTGAGCCACCTGGGCACCCCGATTTCCTTAGTAATCTACTATCATCCTCTACAAAACTGTATCACTGCCTTAATTAAATTGTGTTATAATGCCTTTTGTCTCCACATTTGAATGTTAACATTTGTTTGCTAGTGTTTTTAGTCATATATTCTCTTTGACAAAATTAATATAGAAAAAAATGGGAAGTACAGAAAAGTATTAAGAATATGAAAGTACCCATGTCTTCTAGGACTTACCACTACTTTAACACTTAGGGTAAATGCATACATTTTATGCATTTCCTGCATTTCACTGTTAACCTAACTTCTAAACCATTGTGAGCATTTCTAATATTTCCTTAGAATAAATCACATGAATTAATACATGTAAAACGTTTAGAAGATCTGGCACTTGTAGGTACTCAAGAAGAAATTTCCTTGAATAGAATTATTGGTCTCTGGGCTCAGATATTTCCAGCCTTCTGGTGCCTATTGCCAGATTGTCCTCCGGAAAGGTTATCCTACTTTATACTCTCACCAGTGGTGCCCGCTTCTAGTTCCCTGCATCATCCCCAGTCTAAGATATTATTAAACTCTTCCCCAAAAAAACAATCAAACACTTTGCCAGTCTGCATATAATGAACATTTCCACCAAAAGACATACCCAAAACTATTCACAGCAGTGCTGTTCATATCCTCCCCAAACTAGAGCAACCTAAATGTCATCAGCAGTAGACTGGATAAATTGTGGATCAGTTAATATTCATTAAGAAAAGAATGCGTGACCGATACATGCAGCAGCATGGGCAGATATCACAGATACAAGGTTGGACAAAAAGCTAGGCACAACAGCAAATACTGTTTGAATCTGCTTATACCAAGTTCAAGTACAGATCTAATTGGGTGAGAGAAGTTAGACTGGTCCTTACCTCTGCGGGGTATTTGTCAAGAGGAGGCCCAGGCAAGGGAGCTTCTCAAGTTCAGGAAATGTTCTATATCTTGATCTTGGGTGGTGGTTACATAATGTACGCAGATAGAAAAACTCACGAGGTAGATGTGCATTAGGGATTTTTAAAAACTATTGTAATGGCTGAAGTGTACTTCAAAGTTTAAAAAATTAATAATTTACCAGTTTGGGGGCACCTTGGTGGCTCAGTGGGTTAAGCCTGTGCCTTCCGCTGGGGTCATGATCTCGGGGTCCTGGGATAGAGCCCTACATCGGGCTCTCTGCTCAGCAGGGAGCCTGCTTTCCCCTCTCTCTCTGCCTGCCTCTCTGCCTACTTGTGATCTCTCTCTCTGTCAAATAAATAATTAAAAATAATTATTTAAATTATTATTAAATAATAATTAAATTATTAAATTATTTTAATTATTAAAAAATAATTTAAAAAAATTTTGGTAACTGACATGATATTTTGTGATTTTGTTTCTTGTCCTGTCTTTAATGGGATTGCCTCTTGTGTTTATTGTTAGGTAGGATCTTGGCTCCCGCCCAGAGTTTGCAGTGTATGTGGCGCTGTTCTTGGTGCTAGGAACATAGCCCCGATCCAAACAGTCCTTGCTCTCTTGTAACTTACATTCTAGTGGGGGAAGATAGATAAATGTAGATGACAAAAGAAAAGGAAAATTGAGTTAGGAGGAAAGAAAGGCCTGGGGTTAGTATAAGGCCACTTTCAAATGGCGAGATTATGGAAGGCCTTGACAAGGACACATTTGAACACAAGATATTTTGGATTTTACTCGGGGAAAATGGTGTATTTTGAGTAGAGGAGTAAAGAATTTGACTTAACCTTTTACAAGGTTCACTCTAGCTGCTACTTGGAGATTAGACTGGAGGGAGGCAAAGATGACAGGCTGACCAGGAAGAAGGCTGTTGCAGTCATCCAGGTGAGAGAGAATTTTAAAAGTTGGAGTCAGTTTTGGTAATTTTCAAATGTCATATTAACTTTAATTCCTGAAGCTTGAATGAGTGAAGAGCTTCGTTTATGAGAGTAGAAAAATTTTATCCAGAGTAGTGCATTTGGGTAGCAATTTCTCGGGTATACCCTCTGAGTCCTGGAATTCACGCACTTACTGAATGTTTTCTACCACGTGTGACGCTGTTCTGATTGTGTTAGATGTATTAACTAACTCATCTAGCTCATCTGTTTCTCAACTTTTGTTTCTTAACCTTGTTGGATAAGTGCTGTTATTATTCTTATTTTACAGATGGGATCTGAGGGTTAGAGAGGTCAGTAGCTTGTCCAGGGTCACAAAGCTAGAAGGTCATAGAGCTAGCTGATCTGAAATCAAGTGGGTTTGACTCCAGAGCTCACTCTCTTGACCAGTAAGTAGATGGTATTGGGTTTCTTTGCTCCTTGTCTGTCTTTATCCTGGGGTGTGAGGGGGCATAGGCGGAAGAGATGCCATAGGGTTCTGAAGAGCTACACCTAGAGCCATTGTACCTTTGTTTTTGTTCTTTATTAAATTGTCTTTAGTGTGAATATGTTAAAAATGATCATAACTGCTTTGGGAACAGTTTATAAAATATTTGAGAAGTTCCATAATTTAACTCTGTTTTTATCTTTGTTATAATGGTTTCTTACTGGAGTGTATTTTTATTTTTTAAATTAAGGATAAAAATTATTTTTAAAATTGATTCTGTATACATTTCCCTGTAATGATGAAATTGCTTTTAGTGTTATGACATAAACTTACTAGGTGAACATATATCTTCCGGTAAGAGAACAGAGAACTTCTCAGTTTCTTTTTTACTGACAGTTTATCATAAGAAAACATATGAGCATTCTTTTCCTGTGTGTCACTTATAAAAGTGAATATATATACTCGATCTTGCTATTTGAACAAAATCTGTTTTGATGTGGGAGTCTCATCTTGGGCTGCGTGGAGGCAGTGACAGTTCTCTCATCAAGTTTTTTTTTTTTTTTTTTCCTTAAACTCTAAGTTTGGGGCAGATTTCTGCATGGTATGCTCTCATAGCCTGTATTCTTAGGTGTGAAATTGAGTTTACTGAATATCCAAGGGGAAGAAATGCCTTTATATTTGATGATCTGAAGTGGGGTCTCAAGAAAAATGGAACAGATGTGGAGGAATTTGATTGTTAGGCGGAAACTTGGGTTGGTTTGGGGCTTCAGACTCCACCATAAAGTGTACAGCTTTGGAACAACAGTTGGACAGTGTTGATCCTGCAGCTGCTACCAAGTTTCTGATTCTTTTTGGAAGTGACATTTTATTAACATAGTGCTCGTTTGTTTGCTTTTCCACTAATACTAACACTAATTTTTCCCATTAATTATAGTGTGATTTACTGGTAACCTGGATGATTTTCGCAGGTGTTTGTATTGAAGAATCGTTTTTAGAAACCGAGGGCTCGCTGGAGGGGGTTCATTGCTGTAGGCCTTCACAGGGGACACAGCCGGGAAACTGATAGGCACACACATCTCTATTTGTGTTGTCTACCTGTAGGTTTTAAAACCTCTGAGTTTTTATAATGATAACTTTGATTCTAATCCGATATCACTGGGTTCATTTTAGCTTTCCCCCTTTCCCTGTGACTTTTTTGTCCAGCACTGAGAAATCCAGCTTCCGTTATCCACAGTATAGTTATGTTTTTTCCCATCTTCGTTTATATGTAAAGTGGTTCTAGAATTCCTAACCCATACCCTTGTAATAAATTTACTGACTGAATTACAGTATTTGTCGTTTTTTTGTTCTTAGCTTTATATCTATAATATCTTTAGCCTTATAATAGCTACTGTCTGTCCATAATATCTAGCCTATACTTTCCAGGTACCTATCACATCTTGTCAGCCCCTGTTTTCCACACTTAACTTAGGTTCTGTTCTGTTCTCCCCCAGTTTATCATGTCATGTCATTTATTTGTAATATAGTTGGGTTTGTTACTGTTCGTGTTGCATTTTTGACTCCTCCCACATCCTGGCTGGTTTTAATTATTGGTTTATATTTTGAGTATGTAAAATAAACCAGGGCTCTAAGAAGTTAGAGGTATATGAAAAGGTATACTCAGAAGTGTCACGCCCTCTCCATCTCTCCGGTGCCTTCCATCCCTTTCCCACCCACCTCTCTTTATTTTCTGGCTTATCTCATGTGGAATTTTTGTTTCTTTTTCCATAAATGGGCAGATGAATGTATATTTTCTTATGTGTATTTCCTTAACACAAAGGGTAGCTTATGATAAATGCTCTGCTTTTTTCCCACTTCATAATATACACTGGAATTCGTTCTGTGTCAGCTCACGGGGCTCTTCCTTATTCTTTTGAATAGCTGCACAGCGTTCTATCACGGGGATGTCCCCTGTTTTATTCATTCTCTTACGCCTGGGCATTTTAGATTGCTTATAATATTTTGCAATTACAGATAGTTACAAACAAAGTAGAACTTTGTGTATATGTATTTTCATATTCTTGGAGGTATATTCAGGTTAGATTACTAGAAGTGGGATTACTTGGTCAAAAGGTAAGTGCAGGTGTTTTGTTAAGATCACTAGATTTCCTTTCAGAATGGTTGGACCAGTTTGCATTCCCACCAACAGGTTATGAACATGCATTGTTCCCCACATTTTTGTTATCAGACTGTATTTTCATATTTTTTAGTCTTTGCCAATCCAATTGGTGAAAAATTGTATCTTTAATCTACATTTCTCTAATTACAAATGAGTTTGAACAACATTTCATTTATTGAAAGCCATTTTCTTTCTTTTCTTCTTTTTCTGGGGGAAAATGATCTGTTTATAGCTTTTTCTGACTGTGTCTTTTTTAAAGAGTAGGGCTATTAGGCTTTTGTGACATATAAATATTCTCTCTACATTTGTTGGTTTTCTTTTTTGTTTTGTCTTTGGTGATTTTTTTTTTTTTGCCATGCAAATTAAAAAATATTTATGTAGTCCTATTTATCAGTCTTTTATTGGCTCTGGTTTTTAAGACATGATTAGCAAGCTTTTCTCTGCTCCAAGGTAGAGAAATCCACTTCAGAGGATTTTTATCTGTGTTTTCTTTTAGACCTTGTTTGGTTCTGTTTTTTTGTTTGTTTGTTTGTTTGTTTTACATTTAGATCCCTAATCCATTTGGAAATAATTTATGTATATGGTAAAAAAATAGAGATATAATTTTTTTCTAAATAAGTAAGTTTTTCTGAATAAAATTTCCCAACTGTGCCAGCACTGTTTATTTATTTATTTATTTATATTTTTATTTTTTTAAAGATTTTATTTATTTATTTGACAGAGAGAAATCACAAGTAGAAGGAGAGGCAGGCAGAGAGAGAGAGAGGTAAGCAGGCTCTCCGCTGAGCAGAGAGCCCGATGCGGGACTCGATCCCAGGACTCTGAGATCATGACCTGAGCCGAAGGAAGCGGCTTAACCCACTGAGCCACCCAGGCGCCCCCGCCAGCACTGTTTATTAAAAAGATTATACTTAGGTACACTTAGGTGGTTCAGCTTGTTGAGCTTCCGGACTCTTGGTTTGGCTCAGGTCAGGATCTCAGGGTCCTGGATGGAGGCTGGCTTAGGTCTTGACCTCAGGGTTGTGGGATTGAGCCCTGGGTGTGTCCCTGAGCTCAGCACGGAGTCGGAGTCGGAGTCGGCTTGAGAGTCTCTCCTTCTCCCTTACCCTCTGACCCTCCCCCCACTCTCACGTTTACACCCTCTGTCTGAAGTAACTAAATAATTTTTTTAAAGCTTTTTGATTTTTCAGAGCAAGAAGCAGATTCTTAATTATAGAGAACAATCTGATGGTTACCAGAGGAGAGAGGGGTAGGGATATGGTTGAAAGAGATGATGGGGATTAGGGAGGGCAGTGTCCCTGTGAGCACTAGGTGATGTGTGGAAGTGTTGAATTACTATATTGTATCCCCGAAACAAGTGTAACATTGTATGTTGACTAACTGGAATTAAAATAAAAACTTTTCTAAAAGCTTGTTGGTATTTTATTTGTTTTACATTCAGTTTCTAAATTAACTTAGGGAGAATTGACTTTTTTGTGATGTTGAGTCTTCTATCCAAGAACAGGGATGTTTCTTTATTTAAGTCTACTCATGTGACTTTCAGATATGTTTACATTTTTTCTGTAGATTATTTCTATAGTTTATTCCTATATATTGTTTTCTTTGTTACTATTATAAAGATTTTCTCTACCATTTGCTTGGTTATTGGTTATATATATGCATATTTGACTTTTATTTTTAAGATTTTATTTGAGAAAGAGCAAGAGCGAGAGAGAACATGAGCAGGGGGAGGGATAGCAGAGAGGGAGAAGCAGACTCCCTTGCTGAGCAGGGAGCCTGATGTGGGCTTGATCCCAGGACCCTGGGATCATGACCCAAGCCAAAGGCAGATGTTGAACCAATTAAGCCACCCAGATGCACCAAGATTTGACTTTTGAATGTTACTTTTATTTCCTGCTATTTTACCAAAAGAATTAAAAAAAATTTTTTTTAAGATTTTTATTTATTTATTTGACAGAGAGATAACAAGTAGGCAGAGAGGGGGGAGATGCCGGCTCCCCACTGAGCAGAGATTCCCGACACAGGGCTCGATCCCAGGACCCTGAGATCATGACCTGAGCCGAAGGCAGAGGCTTAACCCAATGAGCCACCCAGGCACCCCTTACCAGAAGAATTTTTAAAGTTCATTGTATCATCAGTTCACTAGAGGTTCCTGTCAAATGCAAATAGAGTTTTTCTGCTTCTTTACCTGTTCACCTCAAAATGAATTTTCTTACCTAATTGCATAGGCTTTTAATCCCTTATAGGGTTAAATGGTGGTGGAGATTGTGGATATCCTTTCTTCATTCTTGATTTTAGTAGAAATGCCTATTTTCTTGTTAAATTAGGTACTAACTTTAGGCATAATTTATCGTATTAAGAAAGTCGCTTTGGGGACGTCTGGGTGGCTCCATCTGTGGCCTTCGACTCAGGTCATGATCCTAGGGTCCTGGGATCTAGTCCCACATCAGTCTCTCTACTCAGCAGGGAGCCTGCTTCTCCCTCTGCCTGCCCCCCCCCCCCCCCGCTTGGGCTCTTTTCTCTCTCTCTGACAAATAAATAAATAAAATGTTTTTTTTTTTTTTTAAAGTCTCTTTTAAATCTTTTAGTGTTTTTATCATGAATGGATGTTGACTTTGTCAAAAGACTTCTTCAGCACCTATGAAGAGAACCATATGCTTTTCCCCCTTACATCTGTTAATATACATATAACATATTTCTAAGTGTTTTATTATTAGCTGCTGTGAAGACAGCCTCATGTAAAAATATTTTTCACTACATGCTTCACCATTGGATACTTAAGTTGTATTCTAGTGATGCTTTGTACCTAAGTTTAAAAATGTTATTTTGTATAGATTTAGAGTCTAGATTCTAGATTTTAAAATGCGACTGCCTGGGAAGCCTGGGTGGCTCAGCATTTAAGCGGCTTCAGTTCACAGGATCAAGCCCCAAGTTGGGCTCTCTCCGTCTGCCACCCCTTCCCTCCCTGTGCCCCACCAACTTGTGCTCTCTCTCTTGAATAAAAGTTTAAATGAATCAAATACCATTGCTTGGTTATTTTTAGTATAAAAAAATTGACAAATAGAACTGACATAGAGGAACAAATAAACACTAAGCAAGTAATATATATATATGGTATATGAATCATATATATATGATATTCCTATATAGGAATCTTTAAAGCATTAATGATCCAGGAATTTCTCTAAAGCAGGATTTTCTAATCTGTGTTTTATGAACCCCTGAGGTTTAAGGTATCCTGGGAGTTCATTTCTTTTAATTTGTCTTATAAAAAGACAAGGATTCTTTTTTTAATGGATAAGCTTGACTGCCTCTGAGTGTATAAACAAGTGTTCATGGGAAAGTTAGTGGAAATCAGTTGAGTGTTATTAAGAATGGGTTAGATTGGGTTGATTTGTCTTTCAGCTGAATGCTGCTAGCTACTATGATGGTTTTGACTTTAATTTTAATTTTATTTTTTTAGAGAAAATTTCAAACATACCGAAGTAGACAGAATAGTATAATGTACTCCCATGTTAACCTTCCCTCCGGTTCAGTGAATATCAGTTCATGAACAGTCTTGTTTCAGCTAACCCTCCTCCTTCCCTTGGATTTAGTTTTTTGTTTTTTGTTTTTTTTAAGATTTAATTTATTTATTTGACAGAGATCACAAGTAGGCAGAGAGGCAGGCAGACAGAGAGAGAGGAGGAAGCAGGCTCCCTGCTGAGCAGAGAGCCCAATGCGGGACTCGATCCCAGGACCCTGAGATCATGACCTGAGCTGAAGGCGGTGGCTTAACCCACTGAGCCACCCAGGTGCCCAGTTTTTTTTTTTTTTTTTTTTAAGATTTTTAATTTTTTAAGAAATCTCTATAGTCAGTGTGGGCGTTGAACTTAAAACCTGAGGTCAAGTGTTGCGTGCTCTGTTCACCAAGCCAACCAGGCGCCCCCACATTTAGTTATTTGAAGCAAATTTGTGACAGTATCCTTATATTTGTGCAAGTTTCAGCAAATATATCTGTAAGGCCTCTTTTAGAAGAAATACCATTATCACAACTAAAAGTAATTGCCAGCTCCTTAATACCATGAAATAGTCATTGTTCAGATTTCCAGTTGTCTCAGGAATGTCGTAAGTTTTTATACTATCTGTTTGAATCAAGATCCAAAAATAGTCCACATGTTGTGATTGGTTCATATGTCTTGTAAGTCTCATAAACTGTAGCAGTAGTTCTTAACTGGATGGGTTTCGTCTCTCCCTGACCCCCAGAAGATGTTTGGCAATGTCTAGAAACATTTTTGGGGTAGGGGGGTGTTGCTAGTAGTTAGTAGTTAGAGGGTGGGGGTCTCATAAACATCCTGCACAGCACAGCCCCTATGAGGAAGGACTGTGTGTCCCTGAGTGCCAGTAGTGTTGGAAGACCCTGAGCTATAGGCTTTCCTCATGTTTCTCACTTTTCCTTTGCAACTTATTTTTGGTAGAAAGTGTTGTTTATCCTACAAAGTTTTCCACTTTCTGGATTTTGCTTATTATATCCCTGCTGCATCTTTTAACATATTCCTCTCTTTCCTGTAAATTGGTAGTTGGAGCTAGAGAAACTTGATCAGATTCAGGTTTTTTTCCTCAAGAACATTTTATAAGTGGGTGGTATAGTTTTCCATCAGGAGGTATAAAATGTTTGCTTGTTTTCTCTTTTTGTCATGTTTTTTCCCAGTGATCGATGCCAGTATGCATTCATTTATTCATGAGTGGTTCCAAAAATGATGATAATTTAATTACATAATTCTTTTTTATTTACGAGCTAGAATACTTCTCTGAAGAGAAGACTTTTCTTTACTTCTTTGGTTATCTAGTGGTACAGTTTGTATAAGAGAGGAAGAATTAAATATTTCCCTTTATCACTAGTTTTGGAATTAATTGACTCATTAGCATTCTTTGTTCATTATTCATTAAAGAAAAACCTTAATGAATAATATTTATTTGTAAGCAATATAGACAGGTAAACGGATGAATAAAAAAAGGGTTCATGTCTCCTTTGACCACATACCCAGTAATTTAAAACAATAAAACAAAAAAAAAAATCTAGTGAGAAATTCAAGCAATATAGAAAGATTAAAAAAAGAAGAAGTGAACATCTCTTGTCTACTTCCTACCATCCTTTTTTCCAGTGGTAAACTCCATTAACAGTGTTGAGTTTCCATCCCAGAAGGAGGGCTCACATCATGTACACATGATTCTGTTCTGCTCTTTTTCATTCATTAAACTATCCTGGAGGCTGAGGAGAGTTTTTGTATCAGCATATACAGCTCATTTCTTTGTAGTGGCTGTGCAGAATTCCATTCTGTGGATTTACCATAATTGACCTGGTTATCTGTTGATGGATTCCTTATCTGGTTTCTCCCTCTTTCTTTTTCTCGTGGTATTAAACAGTGCTGCGGTGTAACATATTTTTGTGTCTTTATCTTTATTCTTGACAGGCTTTTGTGTATCCTTAAGGTAGGTTTCTAGTGTTATACATTTTGAAAAATTGTTTTTATCTGTACTCCTATTTTGTTTTACTTTTTAAAAAGATTTTATTTATTTATTAGAGAGAGTGAGAGAGAGCACAAGTGGGGTGAAGGGCAGAGGGAGAAGCAGACTCCCTGCTGAGCAGGGAGCACGATGCAGGACTGAATCCTGGGACTCTGGGATCAAAATGCTTAACTGACTGGCAGACGCTTAACCCACTGAGCCATCCAGGCACCCTGTACTCATATTGTCAAGTTTATGTTCTAAAGGGACACAAGGAACAGTGATATTGAAGTATAGGTTTGGTGAGCTTAACCATACTAACTATGCAAATTTAAGATGCTGATTTACCAGGGCAGTAAATTGCATTCATCAGCTAGTTCTAATACATCAAAAGTCAGTGTTAGAGAACGTACAATGACATATCTGATTTGTATTTTATTATGGGGAGGCGGAATAAAACACTTCCAGAATATTTTGTGAAGAAGTGCAAGACTTTTCTTCCGTAATTTAGAAGTAGAGTTTTCCTTGAGCACAAAACACAGGAATTTCAAACATCAGTTAGTAATCATAGCAGTCTGGCATCATGTGCAGTAAATTACGACATTGTTCAAGCTGGAGATACCATTGTAGATAATTTGGTGTGTGTTTTTTTTTTTTTTTTAATGTGCAAAAGCTGTTTTTAGATAAGCGGTCACTGTTTGACAAAGAAATTGGAATGATGTCCACTGTGGTCCTTTTGATTTATATAGTGTCTTATGGATACTGTAGTATTAATATATATGAAAAGGAAAAGTAAATGGTCCTGGGGATCTGCCTGGAGGTCCTGGAGATATTCGCACTGCTCAGCAACTCCATAGACTGTTACACACGCAGACACACACACACACACACACACACACACACACACACACACACACACGAACTAAAGTCAGAAGAATGTATCAGTTTGGCTAGCATCCTAACTGATTTACTGAGTGACAAAAAGTGGGACACAAGGCACCCTGGAAGCAGAGGCTTTCTGGCCAGTTCCCATCAGTGACGTCAGAGACTTTCTCTGGTGACCACATTGGAGCCTTCTCCCCTGGAGACTGCTTTGTAGGGTCATGGGTTTTTCTTCTTCTCTGTGACCTCCCGCAGAGCTTCACCTATCACACACACGATACTGTAGGCATGTGGTCAGTCCTTTTTACTTTATTGCTTTTTGAAGTAATCTTGGGGTATAAATAGTTTTATCTGCAGATTAGAGGAATTTGAGTCTTTTTACTTAATTTAACTTGTCACGGGTCTGAGTCATATTTCTCTCTTAACATTCTTCCTATTTCAGTACTTTTTTAAAGCTCATTTTCAGTGAGTGTTGTTTCCTTGAATCACCTTCTTTCTCTTTTTTTCTTTTTTCCTTTTTTTTTTGCTAGCCTGTCCTTATTTTCTGTAAATCAAAGGAGCAGATCCCATGGTTACTGGAGAGCAGAGTCCTTTTTGTTTGATTCTGGTTAATTCTTTCCTCAAACCTGCTTCTCCAACCGTCCAAATGCCAAGTAGTCAGTGCTGGACTCTGTTCCGTAATTTTCTTCTTCTTGCTTCTCTGTGGGCATCCAGCCTGTGGTAGGAGAGATCAGATCCTCTGATGTGAAGTTTTTTTCTCCGTGTCCTCATTCCTTGAATCCCTGTTAGAATTGGGGCGTTTAGGTGGCTCAGTTGTTATGCATCTGCCTTTGGCTCAGGTCATGATCCCAGAGTCCTGGGATCAAGCCCCGAGTCAGGGCTCCCGGCTCACTGGGGAGCCTGCTTCTCTCTCCGCCCCTCCCTCCTGCTCTGCTATCTCTCTCTGTATCTCTCTCAAATAAAATAAAATAAAATAAAATAAAATAAAATAAGAGAATTGATTACCCAGGGTTTTTTGTATACCTCTTTCTCTTGGAATCAACCTTGTTTGGGCTGCCCCTCTCCTTGGGAGCGGTACCTACCCAGGGAACTTACTCATTCACTTCCTGCCAGTTGCAGAGTGCTGGTTTTCAGCCTTACTGTTGGCCCCAGGCCTGCTGCATGGATCGTTCACCTGCTCCAGTGCTCAGGGAAATTCATCTCTTTCTTTGGACAGAGCAGAAGAAGACTGTGACACAGATCTGAGAACTTTTAGATCATGTGGTGTTAGGATATGGCTGACCATCTCTAGCTCTTCTCCACCACATCAATGACTTTTTGGTTTCCTGACCACCATCACGGTTTCTAAGCTATCTCTATTATGTAGTATTTATTTAACATTTTTCTTTAAATCAGCTTTAAATGGATTTGGCTTTTTCAGTTTAACTTTGTCCTAAACAGAGGTTATCTGTTAAATCACATTTGTGATGCTCACTATATATTTTAATATTTGTGAGAAAAGACACATTTATTGTGATAAAGGCTTTATCATATAAAATGTGTACATGTGAGATTGTCAGAAGGGTGGTGGTGATTGATGGAAGGATAGTTAACAGACACAGGGAAAGAATATACATTTCCTTAAGGGAAGTAAGGGATGGAACTTAACCAAATGAGAATGGCTTTAGGCAGCAAGAGGCCCAGCGGCAGGACAGATTGTCCTGGCCTTCAGTTCTCATAAGTGTGTCCTGTTGCCAGTCTGATGCCATCTGGGAGCTGGAGTCCATCAGGTCCAGCTGTCCTTCTGGTGATGGAGCTGGGGTTCTTGGGGTGCCTCCTTGTTTCAGGGTGACTTTGTCTGCCCCGCAAGTCTGAGGAACTGCTCTCAACCGTAGCATGTTCCTCAGTACTTCTAGCAAGATGGGGTGACTTGAAGATCAGCTTCTCAGATGTGCCTTTAAGATGTACCTTCTCAGATGTACCTTAAAGCAGGCTTTAAGCCTGCTTGACTCTTCTTCCTCAGAAACGCGTAACTCTACACCTTGGTAGACCTGGAGCTAGAGCCATAAAAAGTAACTACAAGGTGTATACACACCCAGTGGAAGGAGGGGATCCTTAAATGAGGAGACGTAGCATATCTGTTTTGTCAGAATGCGTGTATTCTTGAAATAAATGACATTATTTTCTTTTTAGTACTTTCCATGATCATTGTTCTTGAAGAGTCAGTGCTACACATCTTGCATTCAGCCGTTCATATGTGAGACACAGTTGCCAAAGTTTGCTGTAGTATGGAGCGGTCTATTTTCAGATGTAGGAAATTTCTGGAAATGTAGCTTCAGGAAGAAAAGGAAACCGCCAAATCATTGGGAATTATCTTTAGGTATGTTCTAACCCTTGAATCGTCGGTTCAAGGACATGGCTTCAGTAATTACATCCCTGTCCCTGTATCATTTTTTTCTCATTACAAATAGTATATAACCTTCATTAAAAAAAAAAAAAAAAAGAGAGAAGGAAACATCCTTGTCCTGACATCCCCCCTTCATCTGCAGCCCCATTTCTTGACTGCCTTTATAGCAAAATTCATCAAAAGAAGTGTCCAGGGGCGCCTGGGTGGCTCAGTGGGTTAAAGCCTCTGCCTTCAGCTCAGGTCATGATCCCAGGGTCCTGGGATCGAGCCCTGCATCGGGCTCTCTGCTCAGCAGGGAGCCTGCTTCCTCCTTTCTCTCTGCATGCTTCTCTGTGATCTCTCTCTGTCAAATAAATAAATAAAATCTAAAAAAAAAAAAAAAAAGAAGTGTCCATGTTTACTGTCACCAGTTTTGTTTTTGTTCTTCTCTCTCTCTCTCTCTTTTTAAAGACTTTATTTAGTTCTTTTTTTTAAGATTTTATTTATTTATTTGACAGAGAGAAATCACAAGTAGACAGAGAGGCAGGCAGAGAGAGAGAGAGAGGGAAGCAGGCTCCCCACTGAGCAGAGAGCCCGATGTGGGACTCGATCCCAGGACCCTGAGATCATGACCTGAGCCGAAGGCAGTGGCTTAACCCACTGAGCCACCCAGGCGCCCTATTTAGTTATTTGATAGAGAAAGTGAAAGAGGGAACACAAGCAGGGGGAATGGGAGAGGGAGAAGCAGGCCCCCCGCTGAGCAGGGAGCCTGATGCGGGATTGGATCTCAGGACCCTGGGATCATGACCTGAGCTGAAGGCAGGCACTTAATGACTGGGCCACCCCGGCGCCTCTCTCTCTCTCCCCCTCTCCGTCCCTCTTTTCTCTAGTTAAGGTCCTATTCTCTCCGAATCCTGTTGCACTTTGATCTTTACTACTCGGCTGCGGTAGCAGTCTTATCAGAGTGACCAGTGAGCTTCCCCTTATGTGGCTTCTAGGGAAGCCCTGTGCTGGGGTTTCTCCGGGTTCACTACTCCTCAGTCCTCACTGAGGTCCCTTCTTATCTCCCTGCTCTTTTAACACTGGAGGACCCCAGGGGTTAGTCCTCAGTAGTTCTCTTTTTCAAGTGTTTATCTGATCCCCTGACTTCAACTTTCATCTCTATGTAGATGATTCCTAATTGTTATCCCCTTCAGGGCCCTCTCCCCTGGGCTCTAGTCTTGAATGTGTAGTTGCCAACTTTCACATCTTGCCTCAGACAAGCAGTAGTCATCATGTCCCCTGGTGTGACCGCAGTGGAAGCCAGGGTTCCTTCCTGGTCAGCTGTCCTCCTCCTCCTGCCGTCTTCCCTGCCTGTCTTTTTTTTTTAATGAATTAATTTATTTATTTGACAGAGAGAGATCGATCAATTGATCACAGGTAGGCAGAGAGGCAGGCACAGAGAGAGAGGGAAGGAAGCAGGCCCCCCGCTGAGCAGAGAGCCTGATGCCGGACTTGATCCCAGGACCCTGGGATCATG
The DNA here is from genome assembly GCF_022355385.1 of Mustela nigripes. NCBI lineage: Eukaryota > Metazoa > Chordata > Mammalia > Carnivora > Mustelidae > Mustela > Mustela nigripes. The sequence goes on from NC_081560.1 coordinate 13,648,909, forward strand.
ACCTGAGCCGAAGGCAGAGGCTTTAACCCACTGAGCCACCCAGGTACCCCTTCCCTGCCTGTCTTAATGGCAGCTCCTTCAAGATGTTCAGGCCAGGATGTTTGGTGATTTCTTTTCTTATAATCTGCATTAAATTCTTCAGCAGAATCTTTGGTTTACTGTCGAAATCTCATCCCTTCACATCGCTCCCCTTAACGTAAAGTGAGGTTCTTGCCATAGCTTTCTAACTGGTCCCTCTTCTGCTAGCACAGGAACCAGAGCGACACTTGAAAAATGTAAGTTAGGTCTGGTGGCTCTTCTGTTGGAAACCCTCCAGAGAATCCCAGTGGGAGCCTCCCTGGGGCGTGTGGGCGCCTGTCCCCGCCCTGCTCCCTTGCTGTCCCCGCCGGCTCCTGCGGGGGCCTCGTGCGTGCATTTGCTTTTACTTCCACTTAGAGAATCTTTCCTCAGCTACCCAGGGCCTGGTCCCACACTTGCCCTAGGTTTTCTCCTCCTTGTCATCTTCTCAGCGAGGCCTTCCCCGGCTACTCGAGTGGAAAATAGAAAATCCCTTACGTCTGGCACACTTCTTCCTCCATGGCACTTGTTATTACCAGACATATATTGTGTGGCTCTCTGTTCATTTTTCTCTCTCTCCCCAACAAAATGTAAGCTTTGGGAGTGTAGACATTTGATTTTTTGGTTTTGTCCTGATTATATTTCAGGTGTCCTGATGTTGAAGGACAGAAGGAAAGAAGATGGTGTTAAGTGTGTCTTTTAGCCGCGTACAGTGTTATGGCTGCTGAACTGATAAGCCAGTGTAACTGTGGCCTGCCTCTCCACCTGCTCCTAGTTCTTTTCCTGCTCTCACCTCCTGGGTTGAACATTGCCCTCTAGGGGTCTCTTTGCGACCTAATCTCTTCTGCCCAATTCTGGCTTCGCTTCTTCTCTTTTCTCAGAGCCACCCCTCTCCACAGCCCTGTCTATATGTTCCCTCTTTTTCCCCCTCGCTACACACAAACACACACACACGCACACATGCACACACTCACACACACACACACACACACACACACACACACACACAAATGTAATTTAGTGTACCACTTTCCTCTTAAGCATAAGTCTCTGGAAATTCCCTAGTCATCACCATGATTTCTAACTTCATTTAAAAATAGTTCCTGAAGTGCTACTTTTCTCTGTGGAACTTTGCTTAAGATAGCGAAGATATTTTAATCCCTTTGTCTAAAAGATTGCCCTCTTTCCATCTGCTCCACGTTCCATTCTTCTGCATGGTGGCCCAGACTCCTGAGACATTCATGGTAGCTCAGCGCAGTGCTGAGACTGCCCTCAGTGGTGGAACAGAATTTGTCTTGAAGATTCATCAATTTTATGTATGTCTCTGGAACTGACATACAATATATTGCTAGGGATGATTATCTTTCCCTCTGGAGAATGCCCGAGGTCCAGTGATGGTTCTTCCCTCCTACACAAATCAGTTGCACATTTCTTCATCAAGTTGCATAAGTTTTCTTTCATTTTTGTTTGGGAAATAAGTGTTAAATATTACTTACTAATTAATATTACTTGTTAGTATTATTTAATCTATACCTATTTATCTCTGGTAACCTTATTACATGTGTTTTATGTATATACATGCTGAGTGTTTATCCCAGAGACAGTGGAGGATTAATATGGAGAAGGGTGAAGAACGCAATGAGCAGTGAGTATTTTTTTTTTTTTTTTCACAATGAGTATGAAGATGAGCATATGTGGGGGCTCCTGGGTGGCTCAGTGGGTTAAAGCCCCTGCCTTCGGCTCAGGTCATGATCCCAGGGTCCTGGGATCAAGCCCTGCATCGGGCTTTCTGACCAGCAGGGAGCCTGTGTGATCTCTGTCTGTCAAATAAATAAATAAAATCTTCAAATTAAAAAAAAAAGATGAGCATCTGTGTGTATACAAAGAATGAACAGGTTAAGCGGGGATGCATAGTAGTTTGGCTAGACTGGAATTTTACGGGTGTAGCAGGCTCTGTAGGAACAGCACCCTATTTCCCTTGGCTCTCTGCGCTCTGTGTTTCCCTCTCTGTTGCTGTCTGTCTTTGTCTCTTGAACAAGACTTCTTGCGGAAAGCACTTAGACGTGACCCCCAGCTGTAGGAGCTCAGCACCTTGCATTTGAAGCAGGCTGAAAATGCTGGGAAGCATACTGCCCCTAGGAGAGCCATTAACCCTTGTCTTTCAGGAAACTAAGTCAATAACCTAGCTTGATCTTGCCCTGGGTGGGACCAGTCCCCATCTACATAGTTTCCCAGATGTCCGCAAAGGGGTCATCCTGGCTTCTTCCTGTCTCACTTTTACGCTCCTTTCCTAGTGCTTCTGGGGATCACTTGCCGTGTGAGCATCTGTACCAGATTTGGGTATCAAGATCTGCTTTTTGGAGACTCCAACCAAAAGCAGCAGAAAGTTATTAAAGAGAAGAATGGTGATAAATGAGAGATATTGGGTTTGAAAGTAGAGTTTGGATTCCCTTTATTAAATAGCAGATAACAGATTTTTACGTTATGATCATATTTGTGTATTCATGACTGTGTAATAAGTGTAGGTTCATTTACTTATGTCTATGTGCAGACGCACTGGGAACATGGCCTATGAATTAGACCTGGAAGCCATTTACTTACCTCATTAAATAGTTTTCTGGTCCTGCTGCATGGAAAAAATGTCTTCCCCTGGCTTATGTGTGATATGTTTTTACTTTGAAACCGTTTGCTGTTATTTTATTTCTCCATTTCTTTATTCTTTCCAAATGCCTTTTTTCTGAATATGCTAGCAACATTCTGTGTAGTGATAAGTAACCTTTAGCATGGGTACGATTGCGATGAAGTGTTAACCTCTCACAGATTAACCCGCCTGTAAAAACTAGCAACCGTTCTGCCATCTTTGAGGAATGCTGTGGTCTGCTTGAATACAATTTTCCTCTAACTGAAGAGTCTCATTGTGAAATGTGGTTGAATGTCCTCAGAAAAGTAGCTCAGGAGGTAGAATTCCTCACATGTCAATTATCTGTAGAAGGAGTTGGGTGGATGTGTTACGCTCACATAGCGAATATTGCACTATTTAATTTTGATGACTCAGTGTCATGGACCTTACTTTGCTCTGCTCTATGGGCTGCTGGCATGTGTTGGACCGTGTGTGTACTAAATTGCCCCAGACCAGAGCTATTTATTGGTAGTGTTTCATCTCCTTCCTTAATATACTTTCCTGCTCTCCCTTACATACTGCTTCTAATTTTCTGTGTTTTTGTAATTGGAGAGAAACTTAAGATTTCAGTGGGGAATCAGACAGCAGGTCTTGTTAAATTGCCCATTCTGTCATTCTGATACATTTGTGATAGGATAAGCCCAGCCAGGAATGGAGTCAAGCTATGTAAAAGGGACTTGGCAGATATCATTTAAGTAGGTCTGGCAGGCAAGGTTAGAATTTTTAAAGCCAGAGTGCTTGTGAAGCTGGAGAGTAGCTTTGAATTCTAATTGCCCTGGGACAGGAGCTCTACCTGGTGAATAAGAGTAGTCCTGGCTCAGAGGTAGTTTTGCAGAGAAGGTACTCAGATGGCTAGGCTGGTGATATGGTATGTCTTGCTTCTTAAGGAGCCTTATTTGACTCTGGAATCATTTTGTGAGTAACCTCAATTCCTGTGGGACAGTTTAAGAAATGCTCTTTTGGAGAATACTGTATAGGCAGTCCTCACTTAGCACGGTTCTGATATGTACAGATTTCAGTTACCATGTAAAGAAAAATTGTTTTTCTGCTTACAACATTCTGTAAGCAGAATGTCACACATTCTGACACCAAATGTGTGGATTTTCCACACCAAGCAATTCCCCAGTTCTCTGCGGATGCCAAGTGGGTGTCTTATAATTTAATTCACTTCTGACACTAACTACCTGGAGTGAGTTAGTGCAGAACCCACTTAAGGTTTGGTCCTTAAGGGCTTGGTCCTACAAGACTGTCCCGCTACTTCAGACATCAGTCACAAATAGTGGGTTCCTAGGTAACCTACACTTCTATTCAATTGGCTACAAATGGGGGTTCTCATGCCCTCCTTTTCGGGTTTGGTAATTTGATATAATGGCTTACAGAACCCAAGGACACATTTAGAACCAAGCACACATTTAGTTTATTATAAAGGATATTATAAAGGTTGGAAATGAATAGCCAGATGAAGAGGTACTTATGGCGAGGTCCAGAAGAGGCCCGCACGTGGGAGATTCTGCCCCACTGGGGTTTGGGATGTGCCACTCTTCTGACATGTGGATGCATTCAACAACCCCAAAGGCCTTAGACCCCTCCACTTAGGGTTTTTATGGAGGTTCCATTGCATAGGCATAACTGATTAAACCATTTGGCTATTGCTGATTAATATAATCCCCAGTCCTTATCCTGGCCTCAGAGGTTGGGAATGGGGCTAAAAGTTATAATCCTCCGATCACGTGGTTGGTTCCTCTGGCCACCATCTTGAAACTATCAAGGAGCCCACCAAAAGTCATTAGCATAAACTCTGGCACAATTGAAGTGAGCTTATTGGGAATAACAAAAGGCATTACTTTCACCCTTATCAGGAAATTAACAAGGATTTTCTGTACTCTGGTGCCAGAAATCAGGGACAGAGACCAAATACATATTTCTTCTTCTATCACGTTAGCACTGTGGTTCGGTTAATTGCCACTACTTCCCTAGTAACGTAATTCATATTTTAACCACCATGATATATTAACCGTGCATAAAGTACAGTCTTTGTTGCTAGCTCTTCCATATACGGTCAGCAAATCTATGTGTAAATAGCAGGTTCACATCTGTTCTTCAGTTTATACACAGACAGGAAAGCGTGTTGTTGTGCTGTTTCCTTGTCTCCCCATGATAAACCCACGTGACACATGGCAAAACGGGGTTATCAAAAGAGGACGTGCTAATAAAGATGAAAGTGGAGCAGAAACAAAAAGTGATGATTCTGGAAGTGCAATTTCAAGTTGTGCATAAATGGAATAATAAATAAGTGATAGAAGGAATGTTAACATTAACATTTGAGAGACTCTAGATGCGCAGCCAGAGAAACTCAGTCAAGGCACATTTTATGGCATAATGTTTTAAATTACTCTTACTTGTGTTGATTTGAAATAGGATGGTCTAGTCTTTGCTGTTGGATAACTCAGGGCTACCCATTTCACTTTTTTTTTTTTTTTAAAGATTTATTTTATTTATTTGAGTGAAGGCATGGGTGGGGAAGGGCTAGAGGAAGAGTGAGAATCCTCAAGCAGACTCCCCACTGAGTATGGAGCCCCACATGGGGCTTGATCCCGGGACCTGAGATCATGACCTGAGCCGAAAGCAAGAGTCAGACACTCAACTGATGCTTGGCTGGCTGAGCCCCCCAGGTGTCCCCATTTCACTTTTGATGGATACTTCTGATTTTTAATTGTATTGATGTTCTTGCAGATCTTCTGGATAATACATGAAATTCCACGTAGGGACATTTGTTCTGGATGATGTCAACTTTCCATGTTCCAAAGCCTTATTCCAGCTCATTCGTCATTGAAAATGAAGAAGCCTGCTAAGGATGTTAGTGGTCCCCCTCAGAATGTTAACTTTAGATTCTGTCCCAGCAAGAAGTCCTCTAATAGGAATACTTTCTTATGGCTTAGCATGGAATGTTGGATCTCTGCCCATAGATGCGGGCAGTGAAGATTTTACAGGAGGAGAAAGGTCAGGAAGGAACTAGATCTGTTTGAGTTGACTTTTGTCTTTTGTAGCTGACTCATCAGTAAGTGTCTTCAGTGTAAAAGTTTATGACTTGGTGTTATCTTTTATTCCAGGGTGTGATCTCTTAGCCCTGAATATATTAAATCTTCTGCAGGTGTCATTAGATCCAAGGAATATAGCCTTCCTTCCCATACTCATGATGGGAAATAGGACTGGCAGCTGGGTTGAAATGTTACTGGTGGCTGTTGGTTCATCTTTTAAAAATCTTTATCTGTTTATAATCTATTTAATCCCGCTCTATTCTTTAAAGAGATACCCTGTTTGGAAAATCAAGATAGGGACACTTAGGAGCAACATGAGAGGAAAACAAAATAAGTGGTCATAAGATATATGTATCTGTAACAAGTAGGGACCCTTTCTGTACAACATGATTATACCTGTGACTGAACCTAAATAGGCACAAATACTGCATCCTTTTTCATTGACATAAGCTTTGGACATTTAAAAATGAGATCTCAAAAGAAAAATTCATCATTTATTTATTTTTCCCCCTCATCCATTTTCAACCCTCCATATTTGCAAAATTCATATTTAAACAGGTTTCAGAATAGTAACCCAAACTAATGCCTCCTGGATGTGCTTGGAATTCCTGCTTTGTGTCAGTCAGTAAATATTTTGTGAGCATCCCCTATGTAATCAACTTCAGGTTGATCTGTGGGGAATAGGAAATTCTGGATTATTAAGTATTATTCATGTCTTTAAGGACCTTAAAGTCTAGTTGGAGTAACAAAGCTCCCATCGGAAGCAGCTGTGAATAAAGTGTTATGCCAGCCTCCATGCCCAAATACCATTTCTTTACTGAGCCGGCTGCAAAAGAATTACCTGGGGAGCTTGTTAAAAATAAAGATTCTTGGGCCCCACCCATTAACTTTTCTCTGTAGATCTCAGGTGGGGCTCAAGAATGTGTTTTTCTTTTTAAAAATAAACAATGCACAGCACAAAAGGTATAGACGGTTATATGGCAAAAAGCAGTTCTCCTTCTCCATCGTGCATCCATTCCCAGTTTCTGCCCAGAGGCAGCTGCTGTCACCACTTTTCTGCATGTTGTTGCGGACTGAGAGTCAGCATGCACTTACATACAGACACGCCACCAGTGTGGTTGGTTGGAGTTGGGGGCATGTTACACGGACCGTTCTGCAACTGGCTTTTGTTGCTTTCCCTTGTATCTTCAAGATCTTTCTCTAGCTCTTCCTCCAGAGCTTTGAAAGGCAGCTTCCCAGCAGCACGTAAAAGCTCCGCAGGAGATTCTGGGGCATAGCTGGGTTTGGGAGCCACAGAGAGTCTGAGTGTTAAAAGAGTTTAGAAAAAGTTTTTTTGAAATGTTAATACTTGAAAGTCTTACATTCCATAGTAAGGAGCTAGACTCAGCAAACATTTCATGTACTTCTCAATTTAGGTTGCTTTAGAATACATTTTTGCATAATGTTTCTTACTTGTTATGGTTATGAGGTAAAATTTATGTCAAAAACACATGAAGGCAGTAGTGTATGTACTGATAAACATACTGATAACATACTTTTAAATTCCTTCTTTCATTAACTTAAGATCATTGCCAAGCAAACCATTATGAAATTGCTACTGTTTATCCTTTATCGACATGGCAAGTTTTTTCTCCCCCAAGGTAATTTACAGGGTTCTTAAAGTGTCACATATTCATTTTGGGATGGCATTTGTTTGCCATTTCACTGGTAAGGACAGAAGTACAGTCTGTCTCCGTGAAATAGCATGTCCACTGGGCATTGTTTGCCTTCCCTTAGTCTCTGCAGATGTGCCTTGTACATGGCTAGACAGGCAGAAAGTAGGTTGCCAAAGAGAAGTACAAGTATTAGCTTAAGAGGTTGAATGGCTGATGGAATAACTACAGGATGATGAAAGGTAAATATGATTGGGTCTTCGGTTATTCAGAAATTTAAAGTACCCTTCCTTTCTTTAGAACAATCTAATAGAAATTATTACCTTCGGGACGCCTGGGTGGCTCAGTCCATTAAGCATCTGCCTTTGGCTCAGGTCATCATCCCAGGGTCCTGGGATTGAATCCTGCATTGGGCTCCGTGCTAAGCTGGGAGCCTGCTTCTCCCTCTGCTTGCCCCTCCCCTGCTTGTGCTCACTCTCTCTGACAAATAAATAAAATCTTTTAAAAAAAATTATTATCCTCATGAGAGAACGATTTGTTTGTGCTTATTGGTAAATATCCATTTAAATCGTTTACATTGTCTGCTCTGTACTTAGATGTCACACAGTGAGGAGCAGAAAGAACGTGTTTTCTGCACTCAAGAAGCAAACAGTGTAATGTATCCTCACTTACGTATTTGTGTGTTTATTTCACAAATTTACCTTGGAACAAGTTTTGCTAGAAGCTTGTTACAGAAAGTTTGGATTTTAAGTGGTGGGGTACGTCTTGTACCAGTGAGCTCACCTGTTGGTTCTTCAACCCCCTTATCTTTCTCTCCTGTTCTTTGTTCAATTCCTTAGTAACATACATGCTCCTACTCAGCTGGTCGGAGAGAAGGTTAGAAGCCCCGGAGCAGTTGGATGTGTCAGCCAGCTGTTTGAGGCAGAAAAAGTGTCTGATTTTTCGAGATTATTATGAACTGAAAGAATTTGGTTCAGAGTATGTGTTTCATTCCAAACCCTCATTAAGCATGGTTAAGCACATAATATACCAATAAATAGCTTTAATGTGTCAAAAATAATATGTTCACAAAAGCTGAAATATGCCGTGGTCAACTTAAAAGAAAAGCCCTTAATTTTATGAAAATAGTTTTATATGTCAGCAAGAAAATAACAGAAGTTGGGCTTTTTCAGAACCTCAGAGTTAATCACAAATTACCAGCTGATTTTCATATGTACAAATTATGAAAATTCATAGTAAAGGAAAAATTCACTTTAGCTGATATCTGGTAATAAAGTATCACAGGGATAACACACTGCGTGAAATGTAATTTAAAAGTGGAAATGCCTGTGACATCCTTGTACTCTTAGTGGGAACTTCAGTCCATTAAGTCAGTGCTGGTTAGCAAAACAAGGTTTCTGGACCAGTGAAACTATTGTTCCATGGTTCTATTGAAGCATCTTATGTATATTAGCTTAATTTTATTATTATCTCTTTAAGGGAGACAAATACCATTATCTCCATCTTTATAAATAAGACAGCCCCAGGCAGAGTAAGTTGCCCAAAGTCACACAGCTAAGGGGTGGAGAAGCCAGGATTCCAGCATAGGCCAGTAAGCTTGACTCCAGACAACTCAGCCATCAGAGCTAATAAAAAATTGAAAACAAATTATCTTTCTCTTCTTCTCTTTAAGAATGGCCATTTGATCTGAAGTGTGTTCTGAAGAGCCATCCTGAAGGCAACTATTCAGCCAAGTTTCCTGCTTAGGCTCAAACTTCATGAATAAGCCCAGAGCTCTGTGAGCTATGACTGCTATCTGATAGAAACGTCCCAAGAGTAGTGGCTCCCAGTTAGTACTTAAAATACGTACTATGGCATTGCTTACTATTTGCTAAGCCCTAGGCCTTACATCTTAACACACATTGTTCTGTTTAATTCTAGGGGAACTTGTGCTCAGAGAGTTGAAGAAACTTGCTCAGAGTCAAAACTACCAGAGCTAAAAATCAAACCGAATCTTTCTAATTCCCAAATCTGTGCATCTCACTGGAGCTAGTTTGCACTTGTTTATTAAGTGTGGCTAGGAACTAGGCTGGGTGGGTCTTGCCTGGCTTGTAGCTGTCCCAAGAGCCAGACTGACTCCAGAATTAGAATATAAAAGGAAATACAGAGCAGGTTATAAACCTATCCTCTATGTTCCTGGAGGTAATTCACCTCAAAGGCCACATTCTAGCCTCCTTGATGGGGTTCACGTGGGGGCTTTGGAGGTTGCAGTCAGTAGTTCGGTGGTTTGGGTAAGAAGGTGGACTTTGGATACCTAGGTAAAAACTTTGTAAGGAAGGAAAATTTTAAATGAATGAATTTCATTACTACATCCTTCTATCATCCAAGGATGGATGAGAAATCTACTAATATTTGGGTTGAAGGATCTTTCCCTTTTTACTACTCACTTTTTGTCTTTAGTTCCTATACCAAATTCTTTAAAAAAAATTTAAGCTGAATGGACTTTAAAAATAAAAGTTGCTGTAGCTTTACCACAAATGTATTGGTTTTCAAATAGGTTTTCTGCACAGTTACCAGTAGAAATTTACTGGGATCGTGGTGTCGTGGGCAGGCTGTATTTGGTACTGAGAGAAGTCTTGAGCTCAGTTCAGGAAATAGAGTATATAAAATAGCTCGGGCGGCGCCTGGGTGGCTCAGTGGGTTGAGCCGCTGCCTTCAGCTCGGGTCGTGATCTCGGGGTCCTGGGATCGAGTCCCGCATCGGGCTCTCTGCTCAGCAGGGAGCCTGCTTCCTCCTCTCTCTCTGCCTGCCTCTCTGCCTACTTGTAATCTCTCTCTGTCGAATAAATAAATAAAATCTTAAATAAAATAAAATAAAATAAAATAGCTCGGTATCAATATGTAGAAATGTGTATCAGTAAAGTGTCAAAGGACTTTCTGAGGGTGATCCAGCGAGGAATTTGGAATTTGAGTTGGGTTTGAAGACTAGGTAGTGTGGATTGCTAGGTGAAGAATGGGGAGAGATTTTGAAGCCAGAGGAATATCTAATGAAGTCCACAGGACAGTGAGATCTTAAAGAATTTGGCCACCCACCCTTTCAACAACAATAGGAGAGAAAATAAATAAATGGGAGCATTATCCAAGAGGAAAAAAGAGAATGTTTGGCAGATCCTACGGAATTCTGGTTAGTCATTAATTCCATTCTGTTCTTGTCAGGTGTCCAAAAAGAAAAAAGAAAGAAAGAAAGAAAAAGGCCAGCTAAGCAACAATTTCAGAAGATTAAGACAATAGCAAGTGCTAAAGTTGTCACTGTCCCACTCACCATTTGGCAGTGGGGTTGTTCTTCTATAGATGGAAGCTATTCAGCAAAGGTCAGATTGTCACCTCTATAGAAAACCACCCCCAACACACACGTGTTTACACACACACTGGTCTAATAAACATTGAACATTTTACTGTTAGGAAAAAGTAGGGCGATTTGTATATGAAGGCAAGTTTTATAAGAGAAGTAAGTGGAGGGAGAGAGACTAAAGGGTTGAAAGTGATTCTTACAAATTTTGCTTTCAGAATTCTACATTTTGTGTGTTCTACTCTGTTTGCTTTTAACATACCTATTAAAGCCAAAGTGATTCTAGAATTCTTTTAATGTAGGGTGAGGTTAAGCGGTGGGTAAGAGGTGGGTGAGTTATCCCTCCCTCTGGGAGAGAAACTGAAATGTATGTAGTGATTCCCTTTGGTGCTCTTCAAAGATCTGAAATAAACTTCTTGGTTTAGGAACACTTAATTTTTATGTTTAATTTGATTTTTAAAAATTGCATATTATATTAAGATGTTTTTAATATTTACTAATTTATTAATTTACTATTATAAAAATTAGTAAATGTATCAAATTTACTATTAAATTCTGCAACTTTAAACATTTCAGTGTTTATAATTGTCAAAACCTGAAGACATCACTAACATTATAGTATAAGAGATTATATTGTTGTGGGAATGGCGGATGAAGAGTGGAAGCTGGAGAGAGGAACCAGGGACCTTTGAGAAGTATTATTAGCTAAATTTTGCCCAAAGTGTCCTGAATTAATTTGATTTTCCTATCCTCCTTTTTTTTTCTCTGAGCCTTGTGGAAATCGCCCTTATTTATGAATCTTAGTTATGAGTAGCTGAGTTTATGTTCTGTGCTGGTTTAGATTTTCCAGGACACATCTAACATCGTTTTCCTACTTAATTTGGTGTAGCCGTCACTTTTTTAGGAATGAGACATGTGGCCATAGTCAAGGTACGATGAGACAAATCTGAGTTTTTGGAAGTGTCAAGTTGGCTTCTGTGGCTTTGAGTTTCTGTTCTGGTTGAAGTGAAGCCCCTACTACTGACATCTAATGAACTTCACTTGATAGAGAGGGTTGGTTTGGAACTCTCACTGGATACAGGGTAGTCCTCACACATCTCACTTTCTCCTCATGAACTTTTCCATCTTAGCCTGCTGTTACTGCACTTAAACCTTATCAGTGTTAAAGAATACACTACCTCAGATATTTCAGATTCTGAACATCCCACTATTTGGGCATAATCTCTATCCCTTACAGATCACTTGATCGAGGGCTCCACTGAGTCAGGGATAGGGATGCACTGAGATCCCGCAGACCATTTCACCGTTTTCTCACTACCTTCTTCTGTCTTTATGCCCCTTCCATCCAGCAGCTCGGATCACAGGGTCCATCATTATATTAACTTCTCTGTAAGGATCCTCAACTCTCTTTCTGGTCTTTGTCCATAAAACCCCAACTCCGGACAGACCCATCCTGCTCCCTTGGGCCTGTGTTGAACATGGCAGAAAAAAATGTTACATTTTTATGTGCAGAAGTGGTTTCAGTTGGAATTTATGGTCACAGACCTCAGGTGGACTCTGAGCCTGGCCATGTTACTGTGTTTCTGGGTCTTTCATTCTTCAGATCAATGATTTTATACTTTCTTTCCTAACTCCTCACTCCTCACACCTTTCTTTTCTCACACTTACCACATTCAGCTCATGTTCTCGCACCAGGTTAGCTGAGAAAACAGAAACCAGAGGCAATAGTGTGATGTCCAGTTCATTAATTTTTTTCTTTGTACCTGTGTGTTTGAGGTTGGATGCTAATTCAAGGCCACAGAGCTTTACTCCTCCACCTAATATAAGAGTTTTATAGTTTTGGTTCTTTCTTAGTTCTTAGGTATATGATCTATCTGAGTTACTTTTTGTATATGTGTATGGTAGGAGTTCCAGTGCTGTCTTTTGCATGTGTGTTTGTCTCAGGGCTATTTGTCGGAAAGACTTCTTTCCTCATTGAATGGTCTTGGCATTTTCGTGGAAAATCAGTTGATCCTAAATGTGAGGGTTTATTTCTGGGTTCTCAATTCTGTTGCATTCTGTATATCTCTTCTTATGCTAGTACCTCACAATCTTGATTACTGTAGTTTTGTACTTTAAGTTTTGAAATTTGGAAGCTTGGATCCCCTATCTAATGATTATTAACCTTTTCTTTGGGTTGTAGAAACCCTTTTGGGTGGTAAGAAACTGTGGGCCCAGGACATGGTACATAAATGTGTAGAGAATTTTGCCTAGGGTTTATTTTATTGGATTGGAAATTGGTAGCCTTTCAGTTTAAAAAAAATAAATAAAAAAGCTTTTTAGGGCACTTGGGTGGCTCATTCGGTTAAGTGCCTGCTTTGGGCTCAGGTCATGATCTTGGAATCTCGGGATGGTGCCTGGTTCAGATTCCCAGTGGTGGGGAGTCTGCCTCTTCCTCTTCTTCTGCCTCTGTCTCTCATTCAGTCTGTTTCAGATAAGTAAAATCTTTTAAAAATTTTGTTAAAAAATCTATTTTTTAAAAATTTTATTTATTTATTTGAGAGACAGAGATCACAAATAGGCAGAGAGGCAGGCAGAGAGAGAGGGGGAAGCAGGTTCCCTGCTGAGCAGAGACCCTGATTTGGGGCTTGATCCAAGGGCTCTGGGATCATGACCTGAGCCGAAGGCAGAGGCTTTAACCCACTGAGCCACCCAAGCGCGCCTAAAAAATCTTTTTAAGCAGTATATTCACCTTTTGCTTTCTGTGGAAATAAATGAAATAAATTTAAATTGGACAAATAAAGCAAGTTTCAGTTCTACTCAAAAGTGAATTGTGTTTATAGGATTCAGTTACACAGATTGAATGTTTGAATGGCAATGTCATGTTATTTTTGATGGCTGGTTTTGACTTTTTAGTCTTGATTGCAGTGAGTTCTACTCAGATTCTTAAAGACTGTATGGTAGCAGATCTTTGGGATGGAGTTCACACAAGAAAGTAGTTTTGTTTTGGGATATCCAGATACCTCTAAGATTTTTTGGGGGGGTATTTTGTTATAGTTGTTCAATTGCTACATTTTAATTAAAGTTTTGGTTGCTTAAAATGACACAAAAACAAGTCTAAACCTAAATCGTCAGTTTAATGAATAATTAGAAAACATAACAACCACCCAGGACCCCAAGACACACCTTTCCAGAGTGCAGCTCCCTAGGGGAAACCGTGATCCTATTATTATGATTTCTCTATTTCTTGCTTTCCTTTTTAGTTTAATCTCTAAGCTCTCTAGTATAGCTTTGCCTGATTTTGATCTTCATGAGTAGAATACACTGTATGTATTCTCTCTCTCTCTCTTTTTAACACACGGATCACTCACAGAATTTGTTCAGATATTGCATGGGGCTATAGTTCTTTCATTTTTTTAATCTGTATACACTATAACTTTGAGAATATACTACAGTTCATTCATTTTACTATTGACTATTACAAATAATGATTCTGTAACCATTTCTGTTTCAGTAAGTATCCTGGTGCACATGTGTGTGAGATTCTCTAAGATACATTTACCTAGAGAGAAATTGCTTGGTCAGAGAATACAGTTCTTTAGTTTTGTTGCAGCTGTGTTTTCCCGAATGGCTGTACTAGATTTACTCCAGCCTGCAGTGCATGAAAAGTTTCCACTGCTCCACATCGTCTTCAACATTTGGTCCCGTCAGACTTTCTAGTATTAGCCAGTCTGGTGGGTGTATTGTGGTATTATATTACAATTTTAATTTGTATTTCCCTCAGTTGTTAATGAGGTTGCACATTTCACCATGTGTATGTTAGCCACTTGGATTTCCTTTTATGATGTGCCTCTTCAAATCTTTGGCCATTTTTTCTGTTGTTTTTTTTTCTTCTTATTTGTATGAATTTATTATATTCTAGATATAGTTCCTTTAGTGGTGATCTGTACTATAATGTCTTCTTCCATTCTGCTTTATCCTTTTATTCTTTATTTTAGTGAACAGTTTTATCTTGGTATGATTGAAATTACTGGGGGGTTTTCCCACCTTATGGACAGGGCATTTTATATTCTGAGTAAGATAGCCCTTCCCAGTACAAAAGTCATAAGGGTATTTTCGTATTATCTTTTTTTTTTCTTTTTTCTTTTTTTAAGTAGGCTCCACACGCAGCTCATAGTCCAACTCTGGGTTCGAACTTGTAACCGTGTGATCCAGACGTTAGTCGAGACAGAGTCAGATGTTCAACTGACTGAGCCAGCCAAACACTGCTAGTTTCATACTCTCTTATCACAGCCTTTTTAGTTTTTCTTTCTTGTGTTTTTAAGGTTTCTGATCTACTTTGCAGTAAATTTTAATGTTGGGAATTAGGTGCCTAATTTCATTTTTTTCTTCATACAGATGGATAAAAGTCTCAGACCCTTACATTGACAAATCTGTCCTTGCTGCCTGCTCTGCCGTGGCTTCTGTGTAACATATAAGTGTCCGTATGGGCATGAGACTGTTTTTGAGTTCATGCCTCTTTTCCACAGTACCTTAATTCCTGTAACTTCTTTTCTTTTCTTTTCATTTCTTTTCTTTTCTTTTCTTTTTAAAGATCTTATTTATTTATTTGACAGGCAGAGATCACAAGTAGGCAGAGAGGCAGGCAGAGAGAGAAAGGAGGAAGCAGGCTCCCCGCTGAGCAGAGCGCCCGATGCGGGGCTCGATCCCAGGACCCTGAGATCATGACCTGAGCTGAAGGCAGCGGCTTTAACCCACTGAGCCACCCAGGTGCCCCACTTCCTATAACTTTCACATAAATCCTGATACCTGGTAGAGTATATGTAGGATTGCCTTATGTATTATTGGCTCTTTATATTTCCATATCAGTTTTAGAATCAGCTATCAGGTTCCTTAGATTTTGATTGGGGTTAAATTGAAACTGTGAATCACTTTACAGAGAATTAATATTTTTACATTATTGAACTTCAAATCCATGACTATGATGTATATCTTCATTCATTTATATCTTCTTTAAAATCACTTAGTAATGTTTTAAATTTTCCTTAAAGAGGTCTTTGCTAGTTTTTGTTCACTTCCAGTGTACTTGACATTTTAAAAAGATTTTATCTATTTGTTTATTTATTGAGCACTAGTCCAGGGAAGAGCAGGGTAGGGGTGGAGAGGGAGAGTCTCAAGCAGACTCCATGCTGAGCACAGATCCTGATGTGGGGTTTGTTCTCACGACCCTGAGACTATGACATGAGCCGAAATCAAGACTGACTGAGCTACCAAGGGACCCCTTGACAATTTTTATCCAGGTATACATGGTGTTTTATTTCGTTGTTTAGCTTTATATTTTTTATATAGGGAAATGTGATTTTTATGTGCTGATACTCTATGTAGCAACCTTTTTATTGATTATCATTTATCTATAGATCCTTTTGAGTTTTCTGCAGATATAGGTGTAATAGTTGCAAATGACTGCTTTTTTTTTCTTTTCTAGTTCCTATACCTTTTAAATCTTTTTCTTATTTTACCACACCAGCTAATGTTCAATAAAACTGGTAACATCAGACATTCTTCTTTTGTTCTTAATCTCAGAGAGACCAATGTCATGTCATTTGCAGGATTTTTTGGAAGCACCCTTTAATGGATTATGGAGCTGCCCTAGTATTTATTTTTTTTAATTTATTTTTTATTTTTTTATTAACATCTAATGTATTATTTGCCTCGGGAGCACAAGTCTGTGAATCAGCAGGCTTCCTAGTCTTATTTTTCTAAGAGGTTTTATTCGCCTTTTAATCATAAGTAAATGTTTTGTCAAGTACCTGTCCTGTATCTTTTTAAGTGGTCACAAGACTTTTTCTTTTAATGTCAATGTAGCAAATTTCACTGATTAAAATTTTTAGAGTTAAAACCACCTTGGATTCCTGAGATAGACCAAACTTGGTATTTGCATTTTTGCTCATAAATGAGAGTGGTTTTTAATTTTCCTTTCTTATATAATTCTTTGTAAGTTTTAGTATCAGGCTATGCTACACTAAAATGAGTTGGGGAATAAGTCTTTTTTTTTTTCTATTCTCTGGTGCAAGTTTTATATAGTATTGGAATTACTTCTTGGGTATATTTGGAACTGGGATATTTGTGTGTGTTGGGAGGACAATTTTTAAAAATTACAAAGTAACAATTCCAGGAGTGTTCAGATACTCTGTTTTTTGTGATTCAGGTTTGCCTATTTTATCTATATTTTCTAGTCACTTAGCGTAAGATTGTTCATAATACTCTTTTACCTTTAATGTCTTAGAATCTATAGTTCTGTACCTCTTTTCGTTCCCAGTATTGGTTATTCTTGTCTTATCTCTTCAGTTCGCCAGAGAGGTTTGCCAACTTTATGTTTTCAAACAATTTTTGGCTTTGATGCTCTGTTGCATGGTTCATTTTCTGTATCATCAGTTCTGCTTTTTTATTCATTCTGTGTTTTTAAGGTTTATTTTGCTGTTCTTTTTCACTTCTTTAGGTAGCTGCTTATTAGCTTATTGATTTCAGCTTTTTCCCCCAATACGTGTGTTTAAAGCTGTGCATTTCTGTTCGTAAGTTCTGCTTCCACAAGTTTTGTTATGCAGCGTTTTTATTAGTGTTCATTTCTAGATAATTTTCCGTGTTTCATTATGATTTATCTGTTGACCCATGGGTTATTTAGCAGTTTGTTTCTTAATTTTAAATACATGAAGATTCCATTTAACTTTTTTGTCATTAATTTCTGTCTTAATTGAACTGTGGCTAGAGTGTTCCAGATTTCAGACTTTTTTAAATTTTCGGATTTTCAGATTTTGACTGTGGCTCAGTGTGCTGTTGCTTGTTATGAATGGTTGATGTATGCTGGAAAGAATGTGTGTTCTATAGATGTCGGGTGTATTATCCCATAAATATCTATGGGATAGATCATGTTTTTAATTTTTATTTTTATTATTTATTTAAGATTTTTGTTTATTTATTTGACACACGGAGATCACAAGTAGGCAGAGAGGCAGGCAGAGAGAAAGGAGGAAGCAGGCTCCCCACTGAGCAGAGATCCCCATGCGGGATTCGATCCCAGGACCCTAGGATCATGACCTGAGCTGAAGGCAGAGGCTTTAGCCCACTGAGCCTCCCAGGCATCCCATATTTATTATTATTATTATTTTTTAAGGTTTATGTATGTGAGAGAGAGTGGGAGACAGAGCGCATGAGAGTTAGGGAGAGGCAAAGGGCGAATATCTTCAAGCAGGCTCTTCCCTGAGTGTGGAGCTCTTGTGCTGAGGTCTGGAGCTCAACACAGGAGCCCAGTGCCATGACCCATGAGATCGTGACCTGAACTGAAACCAGCATTTGGACACTCAACAAACAGCCACCCATGTGTTCCTAGGCCATGCTTTTTAATCCTGAAGTTCACATCTTATATATTTCATAGATTTTTGTTTTACCTGCTTTATTCTGTCAGATACTGAGAGAGTTGTCAAAATGTCCCATGCGGTCCTTCCTGTTACATCTTCCTGGGAAATCAAATCTTTAAATTGTGTGTGTCTATCTCATATTTTTTACTTTGATTTTCTGTTGCTTAATCTTAACATACCTGTACTTTTTTTAAAAAATTACTCTATAATTACTACTTTTTAATACTATTTTTAAAAAATTACCCATCCTATTATTTAAAGTCCTTCTGGTTCCTTGTTTTATGTGTGTCTCCTATAACTAGTGAATTGTAGTGTTTAAGTCCAGCCGGGTGATCTTTGTCTTATTTGGAACAGGTTAATCAGTTTGCATATGGTATAATTACGGTACTTATATATTTGAATTTATACTTCCATTTTATTTTAGTCTCTCCATTTTTTTTTTCTTTTTTTCTCCCCTCCTTTTTTTGAATTGATTTTTAAAATAAATTCTTTGTCCCCCCCACTGTTAATAGTATGGAAATTACACTTTCTATTTCCCTTTTTTCAGTTGTCTCCTGAGAGAGTCTAGGAGGCATTCTCACTACTGAAGTCCAGTGTTAATCATCATCTTTCTGGTAGAAACCCGTAACTCCATTTGTTCTCTTCTAACTCAGATGCTGCTGTTGTCATGTGTTTTAGTTCTTTGTGTATTTTTAAATCTCACATGACATTGTTTTATGTAGGGAATATCCATGTAAATTTACCCATATATTTATTATTACTTTTTTAAGCTTTTTATTTTTTTCTTGCATCAGACCTCTCTGTGATCATCTTCCTTTGGCCAGCAATATGTCCTTTGCATGTCCTTTACTGTGGGTTAGCTGGAGGTGAACTCTCAGTTTTTGGTTGACTACAAATACTTCTCCCCTCTCCTTCTTGAAACATATTTTAACTGAATACTGAATGCTGCGTTAATAGAATGCTGGGATGGGGTATGGGGTGGGAAGGAAGGGAGAGAAAGGAGAGAGATCACGAGAGCTCTCTGGTGTCTCCTCTTCTTCTTTTCTTTATTTTAGAATTTATTGTCTGTTTGAGGGACAGAGAGGGGCAGAGAGAATCTCAAGCAGACTCCATGCTGAGCATGGAGCCTAATGGGGGGCTCCCCTGGAGGCTTGATGTGGGACTTTTCTCAGGGCTTGATCTTGTGACCCCAAGATCACCACCCTGAGATCATGACCTGAGCCAAAACCAAGAGTTGGATGCTTACCTGACCGTACCACCCAGGTGCCCCTGGTGTCTCTTCTAAGAACACTAATCCTGTTTTATCAAGGCCCTACCTTTATGACCTCATTCAGTCTTAATTAATCCCATAGGGCCCTATCTCCAAATACCCTGATGGGGTTACAGCTTCAAATGTGAATTTGGGGGAATACAAACAATGAGTCCACACTAGGTGGCATTTTCATAATGGTTGAGGGTCTTATGGCTTCTAATTACTTCTGATGTCTCTACTGTTGATAAATGTGAGTCACTTTCCATGTATTTGGGCATATTCTGCCCCATAATTATTTAGCAAGTATATAGGGAGGAGAATAAAATTTATCTTTGCATATGTTTCTGTAATCTACAGAATTTGTTGGTGAGGTTGTTGTACACTTCCCAGCTAAATTCTAACCATCTGCTGTAGTTAAGTAAAGATTTTCAGCTTATTTACATATTGACTCTATTTTTCTTTATCTAGCTGTGTTGGTGTAGAAGAACATCATGCTGTTGACATTGACCTTTATCACTGTCCCAACTGTGCCGTTCTACATGGCTCCTCCTTGAGTAAGTACTAGAAACTTAAATAAAAACTGAAGTTTAGAATTTAATTGTACATGACAATATTTTAATAATACTTTGACTAGTTATGTTACACCCACCAAGAACTATAGGGAATATTTTTCTGAAGATACTGAGAATACAATTTCTTTTTTTTTAAATAAATTTTTTAAAAAATATTTTTATTTACTTATTTGACAGAGAGAGAGATCACAAGTAGGCAGAGAGGCAGGTAGAGAGAGAGGGGAAAGCAGGCTCCCAGCTGAGCAGAGAGCCCGATGTGGGGCTCGATCCCAGAACCCTGAGCTGAAGGCAGAGGCTTTAACGCACTGAGCCACCCAGGAGCCCCATGAGAATGCAATTTCTGTCTGAATTGCTGAATAACATTTGATAAATCAAGAAGATAAATCGAAAAAAATACTGTCATTTTTTTTTTCCCCTTTAAAGATTTATTTATTTTAGAGAGAGAGAAAAAATGAGTGTGTGTGAATGGGGGGCAGGACAGAAGGAGACGGAGAGGGAGAGGGAAAGAATCTCAAGCAGACTCCCCACTGAGCATGGAGCCTGACGTGGGGCTTGATCCCACGACCCCAAGATTACCCTGAGCCAAAATCAGGAGTTAGACGTTTAACTGCTTAACCGGCAAAGCCACCCAGGTGCCCCCAAAATACCGTCGTTCTTAATTGCAAGGGCAAAACCCCCAAACTTAAGGGCATGTATTCAGTGCTTTCAGTTTGAGAAGTGTGGAAAAGTAAAGTTTTCTGATTTTGGAAACTGATTTCAAATGTTTTTGTCTCTTTATAAATTGGAAAAAAAAAAACCTTTCAGTAGTAATTGGGACAGTGTACAGGATAAGACTTTAATGCACACACATGCATTATATTTTTGGGAGATTTGGGTATCAAAATGCTGAAATGTTATTCTGTTTTCTGATTTTGGTCTTCAGTTTGAGTGTGGCCTAGAGTCCTGCCCAACTTGAGACAACACCCTTGACCCAGTCCCATTCTGAGGAAGGCAGAGGCCTGAGCAAGTGTCTGCCTACACTTTTCCTGCCTGAGTTAAATATCGTTTTATGTGTGATATTGGTACACCCCAGAGAGCACATGAACTTCCTGGCCTGTACTCTTGATTTCAGCTCAGAGGTGATCTTGGGGTCGTGGGACCAAGTCCCACGCCAGGCTCCTTGTGTGGGGGGTCTGCTTGAGATTCTCTCCCTCTCCCTCTCCTCCTGTCCCTGTCCCCACTCACACACGCTTGCTTTTTCTTGCACTCTCTCTCTAAAATAAATAAATCTTTAAAGAGAAAAAAAGATGACAGTATTTTTTTTCCATTTTATCTGTTAGAATTAATAATTTAATATCTTTGTAAGAGATTTAGAAATTCAGGCTGTAAGAATACATCAAAATATTACATTAAATTTCATAAAATATTAAAATATACATTATCCATTTTATTACACAGTGTAAAATTTGAGGTTAGCAAATTGGTAGAATTTTTTGTGTAATTGGCCAGTTTATTGTCATAAATGTTTTTAAAGCTTCTTATTTTGTGTAGCAGTGAAGTATGTGGTATACAACTTGGAATGATTATTGACCAAGTATAATTCTTGGAGGAAATAAATAGTACTGGGTTGTTACCTCAAGAAAGGAAACAGAACTAAAATTTATAACACTTTTAGTTTAGAATTTATATAATTTCCAAATGAAATAATTTGAATTTAATTTCAATGAAATATTAAGTGGGTTACAATGAGATGGAACAGTGTTGTGTTTAAAACACTATGATACGTGATGCATTCTGCTTTCTGTTTTTTCTATATGATTTAATTTTTTTAAAAAGCTTGTCATGCTCACTAAATTGATTTCATAATCCATAATGGATCATGACCTGCACTTTGCATAATGATGCTTCAGAGAGAAGCTGGACTGTTGCGTGGCCCTTCGTATACTTCTCATGCTTGAATCACAAAAGATCAGGAATTGGTTATCTTCTGGGCAAAAGTCCAGCACTAAATACCCACAGGGAAAATGTCCAAGATCCAGTAATTTGTTCTATCTTAATTTAAGGCTCACCTTCCCTCCCTTTCACCCTATACCCTTAACTTCGGTCATTCCTTTTGGCCCCTTTCCCTCTGCTGTTGAGCCTCTCTCGTTTGCCACCCAGGGCTTCCTGTTCTCTCAGAGTTCCCCAGGAATCCTTATTGTAGATACTGTTCAGACAGTGTAATAGTCACTTGGTATGGTGAATTTAGATTTGACCCTTTTAATGGGAGTTAAGAATTTAATTTAAGGTCAAATATCAAAAAAGCCCCAGACTTACATATCTCAGTGTTTCTCAGGCACATGGAGTCTAAACTCAAAATTTTCTCTCCCTGTGATGGCTACCAGAACATTCCTTCCTTTAAGAAATTCAGTCACCTTCTTGCAGTGGCTGATTTTATGTGTTAAGCATGTTGGTCTAACAAGACAGTTGTAGCATCTCTGTCAACATTGTGCAGATCTGCTCATTTAAAAGGAAAGGCAAGTAATTGGCAGCTTATTGGATGCCCTAGGAACTATGCTAAGAAGTACTTGACTTATGTTATTTCCTTCGATATTTGTGACATGTTGAGGGGAGAAAAATGATTGAACTAGCTCTTTTGTGTAGTTATTTGGTGGAGTTGGAGTTTGAGCCGATAGCTGTCCAATCCCAGATCTATTCTAACTCTAATCTGTTCTGCCAAAATGAAAATTAAAACACTATAATACTGTAGTTTACCTATCAAATGGGTAACTTTGTCTTTTTTTTAATTTAAATTCAAATTTAAATTAAATTTTATTTTTTAATGATGTATGTATATATTTGAGAGAGAGAGCAAGCATGTGCTAGTGAGGGCAGGGGCTGAGGGAGAGGGAGGCAAGCACACCTCCCTGCTGAGCGGGGAGCCTGATGCAGGGCTCCATCCCAAGACCCCTGGATCATGACCTGAGCTGCAATAAAGAATCAGATGCTCAACCAACTAAGCCACCCAGACACCCCTCTTTTTTTGTTTTTTTAAATGGTGATGCTCACTGTTGACCCAGGGCTTCGAAAGAGGCTGCTTGTGTATACTGGTAAGAATGTGATTTACCTATCACTTTTTTGGAGGCAGTTTTGCAATATGTAGTAAATATCTTAAAAATATTGAGTCTTCTGGCATTTCTAGGAATTTCTCCTGAGGAATTAATGAGGGAAACAGATTTATATATATGAATATTAATCTCAATTTTGTTTGAAGAAAGATTCAGAATGAGCTAAGTGCTTAAGAGTCGAAAAAGGATTATAAAGTGATGCATCTATATCTATGTCTTAAAATTCTAGGCTGCTTTTAAATTGCTTTTGAATATTTAATAAGGAGAAAAATGCTCATGATAGAATAAGAAAGGTAAGCAGAATGAACATCATGATCCCAGTTGAAAATAAAATGGGGTAATGTATCTATATATATGTAGAACAGAAGCCTGGAATGAAACACCCTTGAATTTTATAAGTGATTTTAAATGAGAAAAAATAACACACGAAGGATGCCTTAATGGCATTTTCTAGGAAGGTTGCTTTATGATACTATTTTTCTCATGAGACTTTTAAAAAATGGGATTTACTGTTTTCTGTATTGAGGGTTTGACTGCCATGAATTACTTGAGAATCTTGTTTTAAACCCTCAGAAATGAATAAGCCCAATTTCCTCCCTTATTGGTTATTTAGTGTGACTTCTTATCCAGATGAGGATCCAGTATTAATTTATTATGATCTTTTAGGGTGAAGGTTTGGAATAACTTAGACTCATAGAGTTCCCCTGGCTCCATGTTTTATTAGGAAAACATTGAAACATACGGGAGAGGTTGAAAGAATTTCGTCGGGAGTACTTCCAAACTCACCATGTAGGCTCCACTATTAATATTTTATACTACTTGCTTCACTACAAAGTCTCGTATCTGTCCATTTTATTTATTTATTTTTTGATACATTCTCAGCTGGTTGTAGACTTTAGTACATTTCCTAGAGTCATGAAAATTTTAGTCTTAAGAGTGATTTTCTTTTTTCTTTTTAAGTATTTTATTTATTTGTCAGAGAGGGAAAGAGGGAGAGAGGAGAGAGCACAAGCAGGGGGAGTGGCAGAGGGAGAGGCGGGCTTCCTGCCGAGCAAGGACACTGACCAGAACTCCATCCCAGCACCCTGGGATCATGACCTGAGCTGAAGATAGTGACTTAACCAATTGAGCCACCCAGGTGCCCTGTAAGAGTGATTTTCAAACTTAAAAAAGAATATAAAATTTAGACATCTTACATTTCTAGCACACAAAAGGGCTGTAGGTGGTGTCGCCCTGGTCGAAAGCAGAATGAGGTCCACAGTTTCTGTCTTGGTCTCTTCCCCATCTTCCCCTTTACTAAGGGATTCATCAACATGGTTTGAAATACAGCACTCCAAGAAAAAAAAAGAAGAAGAAGAAGAGAAACACAGCACTCCTCCCTTCATTCCATTTGAGGAAAGTGGACCCAGTCTTGTCACATGACTTGCCCACAGTTGCAGAATAAGTTATGGCTGAACTGGGAGTCCAGTCCAAGTCTCCTGATTTTGATTGCCAGGACTCTCTTCAAGACCGTAGTTGCCCAGAGCTGTAGAATTACAGGGTCTGAGCATTAGGACTCATCGTAAAGTTACTTGTTCTGTCATTTATCTTCTTTAGCTATGCTGCAGCCACCTGCTCTTCTTTTGTGGCAGTGTAAGCATGCTTATTTTGGGACCAGATCTTGACATAAAAGAGAAGGGAACTGTTGCTGTTAAAAGAGATTTCTGATGTGGGATCCATGACTTGGATGATCAATAAAAATCATACTGTCACTTCATGGTCTTGTGAAAGTCATGATTTAAAGTAATTGTGTTATTTTATTGTATGTGTCAGTGTGGATATTAAAATGGGCTCCATCTGCTAATTTGCATTTGTCGATTTAAATTTTTTTGAAATAAAGAGTAGACTTTTAAAAACAAATTTTGTGCTCTCTTCAAAATTTTATTTAAATTCTAGTTCGTTAACATAGATTTAGCATAGACTTTTTAAAATCCACAGTCAGTTACCTATAATTGTGGCATTACACAAAGTAAAATTTATACTCTTCAGCTTGGAAATGCATTCAAAAGGGAGTGTTTTTTATTGTACTCATAATTGCTATTTCTTATCATATAGAATGTACCTTTTAGAAAGTACATGGTA
The DNA here is from genome assembly GCF_022355385.1 of Mustela nigripes. NCBI lineage: Eukaryota > Metazoa > Chordata > Mammalia > Carnivora > Mustelidae > Mustela > Mustela nigripes. Next base: position 13,674,088 of record NC_081560.1, read on the forward strand.
TCACTGGTTATCACAACTGTTCTCTTTTTTAAAACTTCTAAAAACCCAGTGAAAAAACGGAGGAATTGGCACAGGCACGACTACACAGAAATTGATGATGGCACCAAACCAGTGCAAGCTGGGACTAGAACTTTTGTGAAGGAGTTACGTTCTCGAGTCTTCCCAAGGTATGGAAACTTGTTCTTGCCAAAGAAAACTTGAGACTGTTATCTCATGCAGTGGCATTATCTAAAGCAATGTTTTCAGACTTCAGGTTGCAGCCCATTCTCAGCGTTTTACCTTTTATTTTTTTATTAATGAAATAGAAAATATTGGCGCATTTATATAAGTAATGAGTAAATAAGCAAGGTTTCATGGAACCATATCGTGTTACCTGTGTGTACTGGGGCACCTTGTACAAATACATGAACTGCTGATCTCTGTCCAGAAAATTTGAAATACACTGATTTAAGGCAGTTGTTCCCGGTTCCGGATTCTTCATGATGGGAAATTGCTGCTTGTCCTCCCCTGTTCTGATTGTCAAACTCTGTGTTTTTCTTGTGTTGTTTTCTTATCTCTCTACCCTGGGTCTGGCAGGGGTACCCATAACCATTGCTCAGCCTCTCTGGTGGCAGCAGGACTGGGCTTTTTGATTTTTAAAAGATAATGGAAAGTGTTTGACTTATCTGTGGCTCAGGGAGCGTCAAAAGTATTGCACAGCATTTAATCATGCTAATTTAAATCATTTCCCGCTTGCTGCCTGACATCTATTTAAAGTGATAATGCTTAATAGCCTTTTACATGAGAGAGATCATATCCAGACTTGTTAAGGAGGGAAAGCACAATTTAAATTTAAATCTCAACATCACGTGCAGCCTATTACAGAATTATTTCAGGTCCTGTAACTGTAAAACCCGTGCTATTTCTTCACAGTCTTTAACATTCTTGTCTCTCCCTTTCCCTCGTTTAATCCTTAAACAGAAATGTGTAATTGATACGCACCCAGTGTTGGCTCCCTCAGGTCTGCTGAGCTCTCCACAGTGGTTTCCACATGCCTTTTGTGATAGTGAAGGCGTTCGTCTCAAATACTCTCTCTTACCAGTTTCAGAGTGGTTGGGCGAATGTTTGTTTTCCTTGATTGGTTTGGAGCTAGGGCCAGAGTTTTCAGCCTGGGTCTAGAATAGGCTTCGGAGAGGCTTGTGAGTTTCTTGAAGCTATGTAAATAGTTTAGTGTCAATATATGAATGTGCATATTTCAGGAAGCGGAGCCAAAGCTTTTACTCTTTTCAAATAGGCTTGTGACCCAAAAGAACAGTGTTAAAAATCCTGACCTAGTGATGCCTGTGGCTTCTGTGCCAAAGTGGTAACAAGTAAGAGCAGTTACAGAGATGGTCACAAATGTCTAAATGATTATTACCATTAATTAAAGGTTTTTGGTTTTATTTTAACTCCATAAACCTTAACATCATTCAAAAACCATATGTAGAGATGATAATTAATCAAATTACACATACTTGATGTGATTAACACAGAAGTATATAAAATATAGTGCATGGGTTATCTTACCTCCCTCTCCCCCATTTTAAAACTTAGTGTGGGCCTTTTGAGACATTTTCCTACATAAATAATTACATGTAAAATATTTATGTCTATGTATGTGTGTATATATACATGCATCTAGTTTTTAAAAAATAAAATGGGGTTTATTATGCATATGAAATACCTATTTCATCGGTATTTTTCCCCCATTTACAAAGCTTTACCCCTCTCCTTGACTGCGGTGTAGTACGCAGTCAGGTATACTCACCGTAATCCACTTAATCATCCCTCCCTGATATATGTTTAGGTTGTCTCCAGTTTTTTTCCCTTGAAAATAACGGTGTGCATGTATTTTTAAGCACTTGTACTTACAGGTTTTTGATCGACAGGGGAAGTAAAACACCAAACACTGAAGATCAGAAAGTACAAGTGACTGGAAATTATCCCTCAGATTGGAGTTGAAGGAATTGTTTGATTCTCAGAGGTTGGGGAAAGAGGAAATGTTAGATGCTTGTGGGGGAACTAAAAGGCAGCACAGAACACAGTGAGTCAGATGAAGGAGATCTAAGTCTTTCAAATATAAGACTATCCAGAACAAGTCTGTCTCATTTTAGGGAGCTGCCGACTGCCCTTTTCTTACTGAGAGGGTGGACAGATTAGAGCCCAGTAATTCAGAGAACCCGTACTTCTTGTCTTCTCCTTGATTCCCAGGCTGCAGGTGACGTGAATACAGTTAAGGTCAATGGAAAGGACTGTTGTAGCCTGTAAAGCAGCTCTTGTACTTATTTGAATGTATTAACAGCTGCATTCTGGGGGCAATTGGAAGATTAAGTCTAGGACATCCTCATTTAAAGAGATCTTTGATTTATGGTTAGAGAACATTGGAAAGGGACAAACCACTCTTAAATGTGATGGTCATGACGTGTTACTCATGAGAGCGGGCAGCTGGGGTTCAGCATGCTTTTTAGTGGCTTGGGTGACCACTTACTGTAACTTATGACATACTGGTTATAACAGATAGATCAGGAGTTCCTTTTCGACCTTTATCTTGGTGGACGGGAACCATGGGAGGGAACCATGGGAGCTAGTCATTCTCCATGGTGTGGGACAACAGTGAATTGTTCTATGTCCATGCGGCTTTGAAATGTCTAACAAATACTTGTGTAGAATTTTACAGCTGGATAGAATCTTATCTGTTTTACTTATCTTGACACCAGCTTTTTTCCTAAGGTGCCCCCTTACCTTTCACTCTCCTGATTTCCTACACAGCTTGTTTTTAGTGGCTTCTGATCTAGTTACTTCTCTTAAATTCGGTTACTCATTACAAGAAGTTGTAATCATCCTATTACTATATTATCTCTCCTTGTGTAGTTTACTGAAACATTTACGTATCGAATATGTATTTTGCTATAAACTAATTTTAGGTATTCATATTTTTCAATGATACATATTGAGGTAATTATTTATGACTTTTACTTTAGAATAGTAAAAAGGACTTGATAAAACATTTGTTCTAAAAAAGAGAATTGGGTTTGATTGGTTGAGAACTGCTGATATAGACAGTGATGCAGTATATGAGTATATGAGTTAACTCATTCCCAGACTATTTTTTTTTTAATGAATTTACCAACAAAGATGACTGTTTACCCTTGTGTTTTCCTTAGTGCCGATGAAATCATTGTGAAGATGCATGGCAGCCAGCTGACACAAAGATACCTGGAGAAACACGGATTTGAAGTTCCTATTATGGTCCCCAAATTAGATGACCTAGGACTCAGGCTCCCTCCACCTACTTTTTCTGTCATGGATGTGGAACGCTATGTAGGTACGCACTTGGTTCCTTGAAGTACTTGGGGGAAATGTGGTAAAAGGAGTAGTAGTAGTGTTCTGAGTACATTAGAAGTTGAGTGAAGAGATGGTAATTTAGTAGGAAAAGTGAAATTCAGTATCACCTAGGTCGAAAACTTTTCTTCTGAGCAAACCTCTAGTTGTCAGAGAAAGAGAATGAGACAGTTGCTCTATTCTTATGTACTCAGCCTCATTCTGCCACTCTTATTGTTGCCATCAGATTGTCTGCTACCTGCTTAGGAGAAACAGTTGTGAGGTGTAACTACAGCTAACAGGAGGAAGACACTGCGAAATTGGACTGGTTCTAGGACTCTGTAGCATGCAAGAGCAGAATCCCTGGATCCTGTGTCATTGACCTCCAGGGCCTAGAGAAGGGCTGGGGAAAGAGGAGACCACATTCAAGCCCGTTTCTATATTCGTGACTTGATGGTATTGCCACTGCCTGGTGTCTGGACTCGGTGTGTGATTTTGAGGCCCAGAGAGGCATAAGAAACAAGGGGGAAACCGTTTCTCCATTGCATTCTTCTCAACATTGTCAGTCATTTTGTTTATTCTCATCTCGGTATCTGTAGATAAAACTGACTGTATGTAGATCTCATTCCTTACCAGTTGTGGATAGAGATGTTTTTGAGGATTAGATCTCAAATCGACCTTGACTCTGAACAGTACATTTACTGTGATGCATTATCTCCCGAGTAGAAAATGCTGGAGAACTTGTCCCTTTATTGAGCCACTGAGTGACAGTTTTCATTGATAAATGCTTCACTGAGGAAACACAGTTTAATGTCATGACTTCGCATTCACTAATTCTGAATTATTTGATAGACTAGGAGATGAGGCTGAGGTTTAACCTGGCCTGTTTGCATAAATAGCACTGTAAAATAAGTGGCTAGTGTAATGTAAGTATAGGAAAAATATTCAAACGCCTAGATAGTTTACTTTTTAGCATTGTAAAATGCTTTGGTTAACAGAACTGTTTTGCCTCTTAGGTACAAAATAAAGTTTACTAGGCAGCACGTTAATATAAAGTTACACTAAAGTGAGAAAATGGCATTTATTTTATTTCTCTTTCAGATTGATTAAGTATTGTCATATTTTGAATTCACTGTCTGTCCTGTAGGACATTACAAAACTGGATTTGCTTTCTAGGGTGACTGTACAGTGATGGGCGAGAGACACCTCATGGTTTTATAGGAAAAATCTAAATTAATCCCAATTGAGAACTCATTTCACATGCATTAATATGAACTGATTTTTGCTTCCTACCCACCGATTTTTTTCTTGAAACAGAATGTTGGAAGAGAAGACACTACCTGGCAAGCAGAAATTGTCATAGTTACATTGTTCACTAATTCCACAGCGACTGACTGGTTTTTCTAAATGATAGAATCTTAGGTGTTAGAGGAGTGGAAGGACGAAGACCGTCCCCTCGTCTTATGCATGGGGACATTGAAAATGCAGAGCACGTGGCCCAGTTCCCACATACCAGTATAATGCATTTTTGTCCATGTGAGCTGCACACTGAAATCAGTAGTATGTAGAAAACTTTGTAAGCATTTAAGTTTTCACCCTCATTGTTAAATTAGTAACTCTGTCTTTATTGCTTTATTCTTTCCCTCAAAAGCAGCCCCCTTTTTCAGAAGTACCAGTTGGACTTAAAAAGTAAGGATACTGGCAGAATCTTTGTCTAGGCTATGTAGTTTTATGGTTGGCTTTAAGTAAATATAGTCTTTAAAATATTTTTGTTTAGGGCATCTATTGCTGTAACTCTTAAGCCCAATAACAAGACTATAATTTTTCTCTGCAGGTGGTGACAAAGTGATAGACGTCATCGATGTGGCGAGGCAGGCAGACAGCAAAATGACCCTTCACAATTATGTTAAATATTTCATGAATCCTAACAGACCAAAAGTGTTAAATGTGATCAGCCTTGAATTTTCAGATACAAAGTGAGTAGTTCTGGACATTTTGGTTTAGTCTTCTCAGTGTTAGCTAAATGTAGTTAATGATACATTTATTTCAGTACGAAATCTTATTATGACTTCTGAAGCGGTCCAGTCATAGCAATGTACATTTTGCTTTGACACATACAGAGAATATTTAGAAATAATGAATTTTAATCTTTTACGTATTGTTAACCTAGAGTTCCATTTAATTTCTTGGTTTGGGTTGAGATGGGAAATGAAACTTTAAGAACTTTCAATTTGCATGATGTGGGGATGTGTGTATATGTGTGTTTGTTTTTTTAAAGGATGTCTGAATTGGTGGAGGTCCCTGATATAGCCAGAAAACTTTCCTGGGTGGAAAATTACTGGCCAGATGATTCAGTTTTTCCCAAGCCGTTTGTTCAGAAGTACTGCTTAATGGGAGTTCAAGACAGCTACACGGATTTCCACATTGACTTTGGTGGAACTTCAGTCTGGTACCATGTCCTCTGGGTAAGACTGGGGCTTTTCTTTCTCCTCTTACTGACAGAAACATTTAGTCCTGTTTTTCCAGGAATGCATTCATTCGCTGTAAATGACATTTATTACGAGGGAAGTTTTTGTACTTTTTAAGTAGGCTCCAGCATTTTACCTTTAAGCATTATGGTTTTTCTTTTTTTAAAACCTCAAGTAATGGAGAGGCCACCATGCTTTTGTTTTATATTTACATTCCTTTTTTTTGTCCCTGTCTCAAAAATTGGTCACTTGCAGCCTTTCATCTCTGTTTCCTTTTCACCCTAGTCAACTATTAGTTAATCCCTGAATCAAATACCTGATTACAGCATAATTACAGTAATACTTGCTTCTGATTTTAAGGGTAGGCCAGGACAGCTAGTTGAATGAGTCAGAAATGCCCATGAAAAAAAACACCTAATTTTTCTTGGCAGCTTATATTCACCTTGCTTTATCTAGAATTGGACTATACAGTAGCCACTGGCCATATGTAGCTAAATTTAAATAATTATAATTAAATATAATTTAAAATTCAGTTCCTTCTTTACACTAGTGACATTTCAAGTGCTCGGTAGCCACATGTGGCTTACAACTAATGTATAGTGCAGATAGAAGACATTTCCATCATCACACAAAGATGTGTTGGACAGTGCTGATCTAGAACCAGTTCTGTGTACAGTGCCCATGCTTCAGCAGCGCTCTGGACTGCACACGACGCTGTGTCCTTGAGCTCCTGAACCTCTTCTCTTCTCCGTGAGAAGCAGGGGCTAGTTGATCAAAGGAAGTTTATTTACCGGTCTTTGAAAAAAATAGTCCTAGATCTTAGGGGCAAGGGCAAAGTTGCAGAGATGACTCTGTGACCTGGGCCTATTAACATGCGTTTACTTCCATACCTTAAAAATGAGATCAGTAAGGTGTTTATGATTGTTTACTTTCCTCTCTTGTAACTGTTTCTCCAACCCTGCTTTATTGACCCCTGGTCGTGTTTTGGAGGGGGAGCTTTAGCTTTTGTGAAGATGCTTATTAAGGGCAGTAATTATTGATCAGATTTGTGAAAGATGTCCTCTTGAGCCTAAAAAAAAATCCGATAATTATCTAATTTGATTTAGATCATTATATTGGGAAATCACATCCATGTGGGCCATCCTAAGAGTGGCTTTTTTTTTTTTCAAAAATAGTGTGATTACTTCCTTCTAGGGTGAGAAGATTTTCTATTTGATAAAGCCAACAGATGAAAACTTGGCACTCTATGAGTCTTGGAGTTCATCTGTGACCCAGAGTGAGGTGTTCTTTGGAGATAAGGTGGATAAATGCTACAAATGTGTGGTAAAGCAGGGACATACTTTATTTGTTCCTACAGGTAAGGCTTTCATCCCATTCCCTCCCCCCATAGTTGATGCTCAGTTGCACAGAGTCGGCATTTTATTGGAAGCTCTGGCTTTAACATGGTAGAAAATAGCTTTGCGTGGTCGGAGAGATAATTCTGACCTTGGACTTTTCACTGCTTTGTCCCTTAAAGGGCCTTTCTTGCAATTAGAACCTGTTTTGGAATTGTGTTTTCTGTCATTTGCCTTCATTTTAATTTTTATTCAGATAAAATTCATACACTGGGACACCTGGGTGGCTCAGTCAGTTAAGCCGCTGCCTTCGGCTCCGGTCATGATCCCACAGTCCTGGGATCTAGTCCCGCATCAGGCTCCTTGCCCTGGGGGGAGCCTGCTTCTCTCTCTGCCTCTGCCTGTCACTTTACCTGCTTGTGCTCTCTCTCTCTCTCTCTCTCTGATACATATAAATAAATACATAAATATAAATAAATAATCTTTTAAAAAATTCCTATACCATAATATTTATCCTTTCAAAGTGTACATGTCAGTGGTTTTTGGTAGATTACCAAAGTTGTGCACCCATACCACTTCCAGAACATTTCATCACCTCAAAAACAAACCCATACCAGTTAATAGGCGTTCTTCTCCCCTGAGTCCCTGGCAACCACTTCATGTACTTTCTGTCTCTGTGGATTTGCCTATTCTGGATATTTCGTGTATAACATATGGAATACGTGGCCTTTTGTATCTAGCTTCTTTTAGCTGGCTTAATGTGCACTGGGCTCCTCCATGTTGTATCACATGTCAGTGCTTCATTATTTTTTATGGCCAAATGATACACCACTATTATGGATAGACCTCATTTTGTTTATCCATTCATCAGTTGATAGACATTGGCTATTATGAATAGTGATGCTTTGAACATTTTTGTAGAAGCTTTTGTGGTTTTATATATATACACCTAGTAATGAAATGGTGGGGCCATAGCATTTATGATGTTTAGCTTTTTGAGGACCTGCTAAACTCTTCCATATGGTTTCACCACTTTACATTCCCACTAGCAATGTACACATGTTCCAGTTTCCCCGCATCTTTACCAACACTGTAATTATCTTTTTCACTTTGACTGTTCTAGTAGATGTGAAGTGAAGGTATCCTACTGTGGTTTTGATTTGCGTTTCCTTAATGAATAATGATGCTGAACTTTTTTTCTTGTGCTTCTTGGCTGTTTGTGTATCTGTCTTTGGAGAAATGTCTATTCAAATTCTTCGTCTGTTTTTAAGTTGGGTTATTTGTCTTTTTATTGTTGAGTTGTAAGCGTTCTTGATATATTCTGTATACCAGATACACAATCTAGATATATCCAGATCTATGACCTACAAGTAACTCTCCTATTCTGGGGCTTATCTTTGCACTTTGTTTATATGTTCTTTTTAATGTCCTTTGCACAAAATTTTAAAATTTTGTTGACATGTTTTCAGTTTTAACTGTTCGGCTCTACATTGCTATCAGAGGCTGAGCCTGCTCTAAGAATCTGGGCTGCTGCCCTGGGACACTGGAGGCAGTGGGTATATTTTGAGGGACCCTGGGAAGGAACTGAACACCAGCCTTAGCTATCGCCTCAAGTATAGGTTATCAGGCATGTCACTTTGAGATTGACTGAATGCAGGGTGTGGACTCATCCAGCCACTGGTTTTGAGAATTAATGTTTTTCTGATTTGGGTGACCTTAATGGCTACAGAGTTCACGGGGATTTGTTGCCACAGGTCTTGCTCTCTTGCCTGCCTCTGGTGTATGTAATAATAAGTATGTATTGAATAAATGAATGAATGAATGTCTAGAACCACCAGAATTTATAAATCTAGATAAGTATCAATATTTTTTATTGTGCATGGGCTCAGCTCCTCTCTTAAATCCTTTTCCCAGGGCTCCCTTTTGTAACAAATCTTTTGTTAATGCCCCCTTCAAAATCTTGGATTCAAATTCATTCATGATACAAACTCCTATACCAGTTGTTTCTCCCCAAATTGATGTAGTGATCTAACTAGAACAGAAAGAAGAAACTGAAAAGCAATTCATAATAAAATACTATTTTAAAATGTGCCTGCTCATACAGGTGTATGATTGGCAACTCAAGTTCTAGAGCATTCATGTAGATTATTGGTTCTCAAATGTCATTGAGCATTAGAATCACCTGGAGGACTTACTAAAACATGGATTGCTGGGCCTTATCCCCAGCGGTTCTGATTCAGTAGATCTGAGAGGCTTTGGGGGTGGTGCTGGGAATTGCATTTCTAAAGGTTCCCAGTTGCTGGCTGATGCTGCCGGGCTGTAGACCCCATCCAGAAAACCACTGCCATAGGGACTGTTTTTTTTTGTTTTTTTTTTTGTTTTTCAGAAAATTGGGCCAAAACTTTGCAAAAAATACTTTGCTTACATATATGATGGACTTAGAGCTTCTTGACTTAGACCATTAATGACAGATTTTGTGCCTGTGTGAATGCCCAGCAGAGAGCCCTGAGTAGTGCACGACTTTCTTACTATGTGGAGTGGCCTGCGTGTTGCATCCCTGGCTCTCGCTCAGGCAATGACACTAATGCCTCTTCATCATGGACAATCAAAGCAAGTCCTTCAGACTTTCCAAAACATCCTATACAGGCAGCGCTGCTTCTGTGCTGTAGAGAACCACTGATCTACAGGATTTGTAGCTGACAAAATTTTTCATTTGTGATTTCAGGGTGAAGCTGAAGGCTTTATGCCTTTAAGCATACAAATGGCACCCCTTGAAAGTCGATCTTTAAAGGAATTTTTTTCATGTGTGCCACAGCACAATGAGGGATCAAAAAGTGAAAAATAGAAAGAATATGGGGTCTGTTTTAAGAATGAATTTTTACATGCAAACATATGTGTATATTTATACATTTGCACGAAAGCTTTATGTTCAGCCTGTGGATTTTTTTTTTTTCCCCAAAAGTTAGGCATCACCTCTTAGAAACAATTCTTACTTTGAAGACATGTTTATGGGAAAATAAGACATCATTTTAATTGCCACCGTTTGTATCTTAGGACCCATAACCCTTCACAGTGAACTGTGGGTGATCTGCCTTTTTCTTCTTAGCGCCAGGTCTCCCCTCGGTCCCGCTCTTGCTCCTTGCTTAGTCCCTCAGGGCACTGCTTGCCTCAGGACAGCGCTAATGAAGAGGGGAAGGGCTTGGCCAGTCCCGTGTCCCTGTAATGGCAATGTGCTCACCTCATTCTTACCACATTTGACTCCTCTCGGAGGAACATCTTCAACGAGAAGTTGGATTACGTTTGTAAGCTAAAAAACTAAAACAGCAACAACCACAAAACCCATCACCTATCCTGTACCATGATTTTGTCTGATTGGATCAATGCATTTGTTTCCTCAAAGTCAGCAGAGTCTGGCATGTGTTCGGTTCTTCATAAATACTTGAATGAATGTGTCTACAGATAATAATCAGCATCAGCTTCTCGAGCTCTGGCGGAGTAGGAAGGAAACTGATGTTGATATTTTGAGTTTCTCATTTCACAGGTAGTTATCACATTTGTTTGGCTTAAATATTGAAAACTCACTGATGCGCATTTTAACTGTTCCAGGGTGGATTCATGCTGTGCTCACATCTCAGGACTGTATGGCTTTTGGGGGGAACTTTCTGCACAACCTTAACATTGGCATGCAGCTCAGGTTTGTGTCATCAGTATTTAACGGATCTTTTGTCTTTTCTTAAATAAGATATTATTTCTAAAGTTCTAGAAAAACTAATTCAGCAATGTATTTTAATTGCATTCTCATGGAGGGAGGTAGGCCCTGAGGAATTATGAAGGACCTTTAAACCAAATGTATTATAAAATTTTGTCAGGACGACTCCTTGATGCATTTCAACCCTAAAAACAGAAAGAGTCATTTATTCAGTTTGATACGAAATGTAACCCTGAATTTCAAAATTTTACAAAATGTGGGCTCTGTTGTTTGCCTGTTTTTATAGTTAGGGGAATGAACCAAATCCAGCCGGACTCAGGTGTGACATGGTGCAGGGGGAAAGTCATCCTAAGTCAGGACTGCTGTCAGAACACCTGCTTTAGTTTGCTATGGGTAAAGGATTAACAGCTGTTTCCCCTTCTGTCTGAGACTGACCTTTGGGTAACTCTATTCCTCTGGTGGTCTGAAGAGAGTAGAATGTTACCAAGCTACATGGCTTAAGGTAAAATGATTTCTGATTAATTAACTGCATCAGGACCGGGAGAACTAGAGATGCCCAGGCAGAAGCCATGTCTTTGGGCTTTCCTGAATGTGGTGACTCTTGTAACCTGGCGTGCCCAGGGGGAATGCTGGGAGCTCTGTGTCTGTGGAGATACTGTGAGAAATAGCGCCATGAAGCTCAGAGTGGGGGCACCTCCCACACCCATCAGATGTGAATCTTGTTTCTCTACCTGGAGTGTCCCTGGGGGAAAGATGACTACTGGCTATGGGGACTGCTGCCAGGACTCCCACAGAAGCATAACGCTGGCAGGCTGTGGATCCTGTCTTCTCACCGTGACCAACGCCGGGGTAGTAGAGCCTAAAGAAAACTCTGAGTGGGTGTTGTGGTGCTAACATAGGGAGCTGTTTTCTACACATGCTGTTTTATTTGTTACGGTGGAACCCTTATAACGTTCCTTTTGCTAAAACTACGATGCAAATCCCAGGGTTCTGATCTTTGGGAAGACCCCAGTATAAATCTTCAGTATACTGTCCGATTTGTTAAGGTCCGAGCTGGATAAGATCACAGTTCATTCTTGTTCAAGTGTGGTGGTGTTAGGTGATACACACTAGTTGATTGGCCTTACGTATTGTGGCCTGCTTGTTTTATTTTCCTTAAGTTGGTTGCCTCCATTTAGCTTGGAAATGTTAATATTAATAAGTTTCTTCAAATTTTCTTTAGGTGTTACGAGATGGAAAAAAGGCTAAAAACACCAGATCTTTTCAAATTCCCTTTCTTTGAAGCCATATGTTGGTTTGTAGCCAAAAATTTGCTGGAAACCTTGAAAGGTAATTCATAATCTGTACATTATGATGCATGATGTTTGTAAATTCATGAAAAGCCACTGATAGAAAGAGGGGCCTTTTTTTTTTTTTATTATGGTGTAGCTATTGCCCCTGTTTTGTTTTTTAAAATGCATGATTTCCCCCGCCAAGAAACCTTCTAGCACATTAGTGTCTAGCCCATAGCCTTAAAAATCAGTTCTATGAAGAGCTGCATCAGAGCAGCACAGGAAGTGCTGGAAAATGTTCATTTCCCCTTGGACTCTAGTACCCTGCACACAGTGTCAGGCATGTAAACGTGCTTCCCTCACAAAAGTACAGTTCAAGCTATGGGACTGTTACTGTCATGTGTGTTCCTAAACATTTGTTTTTACAAATCGAGGGGATTTTTCATGTCCTGAGAGAACCAGGGAGTGCCTGAGCCATTACTGTTAGGACTGTGATGCTGGCTGGTCCAAGGCACCTGTTAGCGCAAACCAGCTGAAGGTCAGACTTTGAGTCTGTTGAAGAAGATGGTTCCTTTTTTTTAATTTTTAATTTTTGAAAGAATTTATTTATTTGAGAAGGAGAGAGAACACAAGGAGGTAGGAGGGGTAGAAGGAGAGGGAGAAGCAAGCTCTCCAATGAGCAGGGAGCCCAGTGTGGGACTCAGTCCCAGGACCCTGAGATCATGACCTGAGCCAAGGGTAGACGCTTAACTGACTGAGCCACTCAGGTGCCCAGGACATTCTTTTATTTAAACCTAGCTACCTTTTTTCCTGCAGAATTTCAGATTTTGGTGTTTTATCTTTGGTTTAATAATCTTTGAGCAGTCAAGCTGGAGGCTGATTGTCACATCTACTTCTGACCATTCTTTCCCTTGTGCCTGTGAGAATAGAGTTCATGGTGTTTTTCTGTTGTCTGACTTTTCTTGTCAGTTTGCAGATAGTGCTATTATTATAATGAATTTTCAGAAGAACAGATAGATTATAGTAAAGTCTGTTCTAAACATAGCCCCCCCCCCCATTTAAAAGTTACACAGGAAGAAAAGGTAAAATGAGAAGAATCAGTAACTTACTTCCCAGGATAACATGCACAGAATTAATGATAAAAGTCATTTATGATTTTTTCCTCAAACAGCAAAAACAGAAAACACTCTCCTTGGGAAAAGCCGTAGGGCCCCATCCCACACCTTGGAGCAGTACAGATAGAGATCAGTGTCTTAAGTGGTGCAGAGAGAGAGAGATGGCAGAGGAAGGAGCCTGTGGCTGAAGGGGATTGGCTGCTTCCTGCACAAGACCAGTCTTTCTCCAGAAATGCGCTCTTACCCTGAGCCCCTGACTCACTCAGTGTTTTCGGGTATTGGCAAGGCTGAGGCACCTGTCCTCAGTGAGTGTGTCTTGGTGTCTTGGTTGCAGGAATCTCCAGGGGACCACACATAGTGTTGCCATGTGTAGTTTCCAGTGGGGTACTGGGCAGTAAAGTTTTCAGTCTCCTCTTCAAGTAGAAGCCTAGAAAAATAGGAACACTTACAAATACTTCCAAAAACATGTATAAATGTCCTTGTGTTTTGGAAATAAAACCCAGTTACCGAACCCTCCAGATAGGAGATTGGCAGTTAGTACTCATTTCAGGGCTGGGGCTCCTGGGTGGGCTCAGACTCAGCAGGGAGCCTGCTTCTCTGTCTCCTACTCCCCTGCTAGTGTTCCCTCTCTCGTTGTGTCCTCTTTGTCAAATAAATAAAATCTTCAAAGAAAAAAAAAAAAAAAGGAAGTGCAGAGCCTTTTTCCATCTTTTCTTTCTCACTTACATATACCCACCCCTCAAGTGATGCTTTGTCCTAATGTCCAGGAGGAGTTCATCAGTCACCTCTTTAGGACAAATTAAGAATTTATCTGAAAGGTAAAATCTGGCTGTTCCTCTTGCAGCCACAAACAGCAAAGTGCTTAATCTTAGAACAATGATTTAGCCCTTGTTCTAGGCTATTGAGAGTTCAGAAATATTTTTGTTTTAAGATTTTTTCTTTATTTATCTGACAGAGATCACAAGTAGGCAGAGAGGAAGGCAGAGAGAGGAGGAAGCAGGCTCCCTGCAGAGCAGAGAGCCTGATGTGGGGCTCGATCCCAGGACCCTGGGATCATGACCTGAGCCGAAGGCAGAGGCTTAACCCACTGAGCCACCCAGGTGCCCCCAGAAATATATATATTTTTAAATTTATTTATTTGACAGAGAGAAACACAGAGAGAGGGAGGGAACAGGAGCAGGGGGAGTGGGAAAGGGAGAAGCAAGCCTCCTACCAAGCATGGAGCCTGATGCAGGGCTCGATCCCAGGACCCCGGGATCATGACCCGAGCCAAAGGCAGATAGATGCTTAACAATTGAGCCACCCAGGCGCCCTGGGAGTTTAGAAATATTGAGGTCTAATTGAAAACATGACCCTATACATCAACAGCTGAAGAAGATTACTGTAAAAGGATATTGGAAGGCCAGTCAGCTGGATCGATACAGGACAGGAGACCCGGCCATACTAGTGAGTCAGTCCAGTCCCGCTGAGTCTGCGGCAAAACCACCGTTGCACCAGCTGCCGTCGTCCCGGGCATTCAGCCTGGAAGCAGCGATGCTGGTCTTACCATGCCGCATTATGTTCTTTCATCCCTGATCTTTTAACCTTCCATCGTGGCCCAGTATTTGCGGGCTCTCAGACCGTTATAAGGCTTCCATGATTGGGTAAATGGAAAGAGATAGTATGAAACTTAACTGCATTTAGGGTCAGTAATAATAAAACAGAGAACTAGTTTTGGACATATGTAAGTAAATCAGCCATTGGACAGAAGTGAAACCTTTTGTTTTTGCTTTGGCTTTCCTGCATGTTTGACCACATCTGATACATTTTTGTGTGAGTTTCAGATGATTTTAAAGACCCAGAAAAGATGTATGTGTGTGTGGTGTGTTTACCTTTACATTTGTGAGCTGTGTCCCACCTTGTAGCTGAGTGTATAGACCGCACACGGCATACACACATACACGGTTCTAACAGTTTGAATATTAATTACAGGCTCACCTGGGTCGCCTGTACCACTGGCTCAGCCTTGCCAGTGCCTTAGAAACATCCGTTTTTCCCATTGCACCCTCCTCCTTCCCTTCCGAAGAGAACCCCTATCCTGAGTTTTGTGGTAATCCTTTTCTTCAGTTTTATCACCTGTGTCACACATGATGAAGTAGTTTAATAGTTTCCATTGATAGAGTTCATGTGAGTAGGTCCATACTGACATAGTTCCACGACTTGTCTCTTGCTCAGACTGTCGGTGAGCTCCCTTTTACTTGGAGCCTTCAGTACAACTACATTTAATGTCATTTCTTTTCTTTTTCTTTCTTGCTTTTTATTTCACTGTTTTCCCCTCTGGGCACCCGGCAGTTACACAGTTTGACAGTGGGTGGCTCGGCAGCTGAAGCTAACCGTGTTACCTTGGGGGCCCTCTAACTCCTTCCCCCCCCCCCCCCCTTCCATTCCCACAGAACTGAGAGAAGATGGTTTCCAGCCTCAAACTTACCTAGTACAGGGAGTGAAAGCACTGCATGCTGCTTTAAAGTTATGGATGAAGAAAGAAGTAAGTTGTTTTCTTTGGAGAAATAATTGTTAATTATTTCTGTGGCAAGATTGAAAACAAGCATCCTTATGCTGCTTTGGCAGCACGTGAGTGGTAGCAGTCGAGGGAATGGAAATCATGCTTTTGGTACAGCCTCCATTTTATTGTATGGTATATACAAATGTGCTGGCTTATGTTCATATTAGAATTAAGTATTTCTTTAATCTGGAAAAGAAAGTAATTCAAATATATTTAGGATATTGATTGGGAAATGAACATGTAAATATAGGATAATAAATAACTTTAAACTTGCATCTGCTCTTGTTATCCCCATTTTACTATGGAGAAGCTGAGGTTCAAATAATTCTATGTAACTTGCCCAGAATCTTGTGGAGGACCTCAGACTAAAGCTCAGTCTCTGTGACTGCAAAGCCCATATGCCTTTCCATGCGCTAGACTTTTCATAAAGACGAAAGAAAAGGGAGGTCAAAGTTCAAGCAGGAGCTTTCATTTTCACTAAATGTGAAGTTAGCATTTGAATCCTACTACCTCCAAGAGCTCATCCCAGGTCCCCATTTGGAATCCGTGTGTTCTTCCCTTCTGCTTATGTAGTACGTTTCTTATGCCAGTGGACTTAAAAGTAGTATCTGTAAAATAATATATTCCTGTCCCCTTCACTAGGTTTATGAGCTCTTGAAGACCAGGGAACTTTACATGCAGCTCTTTAATAAGTGATAGATACGAAAACTGATGAGAATATATTTCCATACTAATTTGTTGAACATCTGCTTGAAATAAAAATCCTGCTCTTAAGAGATATTGAAGACAGTTATTAATAGGTTACCCTCCCAGTAACTTTTTACTCCTTTCACTGTATTATCACTGCTAGTATGTAGCCGTTAGAGCAGGGCACTATGGAAGCAATCAGGAAAATAAATATCAAGTCTTTGAGTGTTAGAGAGGTCATCATGTAGATGAGGAGTCAAGGCATAAGTAGATTACAGAACTATTTAACAAGATAATAACAAAATATATGTTGCAAAACCTGTAAAATTTGTTATCTGCTGAAGGCTTTAGATAAGTTGTTTTCAAACTAGTGTTTGTCAGAGTCTTTTAAAAAATAAACTCCCTGGATCTTCCCTGGGAGACACTGACTAGTTTGGTGGTAGGGTCTGAGCCTCTGTCTTTAACAAACTTTGTAGGTGATTTTGATGCACAGTAAAATTCATCAGTGATAATACTGTTAATTCATGACGTTTGAAGTGCTCTTTTAAAAGCACGATATTTGCATTTAACTCTGTTCACCTTGTGGCCTGGTGAGAGGCATGCCGCTCAGCGTAGTGCTCAAGGACGTGGGCTCTGGAGTCAGATGTTTGGATTCAAATCTCAGCTGTGCTGCCAGTAAACTAGCGAACCTCTGTGCTTTCAGCCCTGTGAAATTTACAATTTCATAATTGTAAAATGAGACTAATAGTAGTATCTCTGTCACATTGTTGTTGAAAGGCTTAGTGAGTTAATGCTCAGAAAGTGCTTCACAGTATAGAACAGTATAGAATCTTGACTGGCACTTACTTGCCTGGCATGTAAGTTAGCACTTAACGTTGTTACTAGTTTGTTTTAACAGACTCTGCTAAAACCAAGGAGAAGATATAAAGCAAAAGTAAAAACTAGCGTATTGAATGCATCTAAAAAATTAAAATATTCTTAGATACAAAGGTTAATATTTAGAAATAGACATAAGAAATAATGACAGTAGTTTGCATTTGGATAGGTATGGTAACTCACCGATTCCTCTGTCCTATGGATGGGATCTTCTTCCTAGTAAAAGAAAAAAAGTTTACAAAAATTTATTAAAAATTAGACCTCCCATAGGAAATAGGATCATTTTTTAGTGCCTGTGTTCCCACTTGTAAATGCTTATGTATTATGAATTAAATGTTGGGCTTAATTAGTTACCTTACTAATTATAATAGTAGTTAAGAGTCCCAATAGGCTTTGAGGGATAGAGTACAGTGTTATATCTCAGTATAATGCAAAATTCACTGGGAGACAGTCCATCTCTAATGCAAGCTGAGAGGATTTTGTAAGTTAATAAGAATCTCTTTAAAGAGTATTGTCCCAACTACATGAACTCTGATACCTGGCTTACTAGTATTTTTTTTTGTCTATAAAATCTAGAGAATTCAAAATTTGTTTAGTAAATAATTTTTATCTATTATAGTGTAAATAACTTTGGTTGTCTTATCTTTGTTAATCCAAATACAGCTTGTATCCGAACATGCTTTTGAGATCCCAGACAATGTCAGACCTGGACATCTTATTAAAGAACTTTCAAAAGTAATTCGAGCAATAGAGGTAAGAGTAGAAACGGTCATCTAAATGCTTGGTTACTGTCTGCTTTGAGAAGCAAATGGATCTACCATTACATTACAAACATTCAAAAGCCCTTATACTCTTAGATGAAATAGAATGAGCTGCATTTTTGGAAGGAATCTGAGATTTTCAGGCTTCCAAAGTCCTACAGAGAAATTTAGAGGACTGTATCCTAATGAGGTAATAAGAAAGCAGTTACCAGTCACTTCAGTTTCTTCAGCTTCCTCCAAGAATAAGAAATAGAGCGTACACAAAATTTCAGATCCCATTCATTTCTGTTGGGCAGAGATGAATATGTGTTAAGTAAATAGAGGAAGAAAGAAATGTAAGGTGGGGTGAGTAGAGCCGGCTGGAACTGGTTTGGAAAGCGGGATTCTGTTAGTGGTGTGCGGCAAGGAGACTGAAGTATTAGAACAACTTGATTATGTACATGCCCCTTGATAAAAGCCCATAAAATCTGAGGTTAGGTATTTTAATTTATTAATTAGGAACTATTCTGGGTATTAAAGGAGATTTCAATTAAAGGAATTCTTCAGGAAGGTGGTTCTGTTAGTATCTAGCTTGAACTGAAAGGAAATTAAGTGCAGGAATGGAGGCTAACTGGTAATTTAACAGCTTAGATTAGGGCTGTATTTGGGGAATGGAGAGAGGTATACATCTAAGAAATAATCAACTGCTGCATTTAGTATCCTTGGATAAAATATTTCATCTAATTTTCAGTGTGTTCAGACATGGCAGAAAAATATTTTCTATTCTTTTTTTTTAAAGATTTTATTTATTTATTGTTAGAGGGAGAGAGAGAGCGCGAGCATAGGCAGACAGAGTGGTAGGCAGAGGCAGAGGGAGAAGAGCAAGGAGCCGGATGTGGGACTCGATCCCAGGATACTGGGATCATGACCTGAGCTGAAGGCAGCTGCTTAACCAACTGAGCCACCCAGGCGTCCCAATATTTTCTATTTTTTTTTTTTTTAAAGATTTTATTTATTTGACAGACAGAGATCACAAGTAGGCAGAGAGGCAGGCTGAAAGAGAGAGAGGAAGAAGCAGGCTCCCTGCCGAGCAGAGAGCCTGATGTGGGACTCGATCCCAGGACCCTGGGATCATGACCTGAGCCGAAGGCAGCGGCTTAACCCACTGAGCCACCCAGGCGCCCCGAATATTTTCTATTTTTAAAGAGTGGTAGTGGGCGCCTGGGTGGAGTCCCGCATCGGGCTCTCTGCTCAGCGGAGAGCCTGCTTCCCTCTCTCTCTCTCTGCCTGTCTCTCCATCTACTTGTGATTTCTCTCTGTCAAATAAATAAATAAATAAATAAAATAAAGAGTGGTAGTAATTGCATATAAATAGATTTTTAAATCAAAAGTCACATATGTAATCTTAAGTATATATATAGATGTATAAATAAATATAAATCTCATGATAACAAAAACTAAGAATAAATAAGAAAGACGTGGGTCTGTATGAAAAAAACTATATAAATCTTTACTAAGGGAAGTAAAATAATAGTTGGATAAATGTCATTTTAAAAATACCTCAATTCTAAATTAACTTTACAAATTTAAATTGCTGAGTTATACCTGCAAGAATAATTGGGCATTATACTGAGCTCGAAGCGGGGCTTGATCCCAGGACCCTGAGACCATGACCTGAGCCGAAGGCAGAGGCTTAACCCACTGAGCCACCCAGGTGCCCCTCCAACAAAGTGTTTATTTATTTATTTTTAATGGGAGCGTTGAGAAGGCAGCAAAATGGCTGTAGAAAAATATGCAAAGAAACTAAAGAAGAAAGAGAAATGCCAATCCGATAAAAATATGAAAAATGTATGTCTGGCCTATGTGTCAAGGCTGCTTGCCTCTCTTAGTTTGGTTTTCCTTTTACCATTGTGCCACTTTATTTTCTTTTTCTCCCACCTTTTCTCCTTGTGCAGATAAATTTCTTTGCTTCACTTCTCCCAAGACCCCTTCATCAAGCTATGTGAGAAAGTATTCAGTATGTGAAAAAGTATTCAGCCACATTTTGCCAAATAATTTATGATTTTGTATGATCATTTATCTAACGGGCAGAAATAAAATTCTATATTCTTGTCCTGCTGTTTAGGAAGTATAAAGTAGTTTGTGCTTTCTACATGGCATATCCCGAAATTGAGCATTTTCCCTTTAATAAAATAAGAGCATTCTAATTAAACTTGGTAGATTAACCATACCTACTTACTGCTCTCACCTCTTGGTACTAAAATGATAGTAAAAGAATAAAAAAGATATTCCTTAGGACACCTGGGTGGCTCAGTTGGTAAAGCGTCTGCCTTTGGCTCAGATCATGGTCCTGGGATGGAGCTCCACATTAGGCTCCCTGCTCGGCAGGGAGTCTGCTTCTCTCTTTCTCTCTGCCTGCCACTCCCCCTGCTTGCGCTTGCTCTCTCTCTCTCTGTATCAAGTATGTTTTTGTTTTAAAGATTTTATTTCTTTATTTGAGAGAGAGAGAGAGAGAATGAGAGAGAGGGAGCATGAGAGGGGAGAGGTCAGAGGGAGAAGCACACTTCTGCTGAGCAGGGAGCCCGATGCGGGACTTGACCCCCGAGATTCCAGGATCATGACCTGAGCCGAAGGGAGTTGCTTAACCAGCTGAGCCACTCAGGCGCCCCTCTCTCTGTATCAAATAAATAAAATCTTTAAAAAAAAAAAAGAATAAAAATGATATTCCTGAAGACAGAAAGTAATAGAGATGAACTCCGCACAGTTTTGGAAACTGGAAAGCAAATATACAAGTGATCACTGACTTCGCATGCTAGAGAGAGCCAGAATCTATGTGGGTAGAGGGAGAAGCCCAGAGATAGGTCTCACTTGTACAGGAGAACCTACAAAAAGCCAGGAATTAGGGATGCTAGGACCCTCCGAATATAAGAGTGGAGGTGGGATTGAGAAGAGGTTTGATTATAGGTCTGTTTAAGGAACGAGTTGATCTCCAGATCCCTATCTTAACACGTGCTGAAAACTCTAGAGGTTTAGTTGTTTGAGAGGTTGAACTTGACACTGGACTTCAGGACACTGAACCCTGCTGAGGGACATGGGTACCATGCTGAAAACAAGAGGATTAAGTGGCAGTCTGCATAGTGAGTGATTCTTTTTCCACTTGACTCTCTGAACACTGGCACCCTGGCCTCTGCCTGTAAGGCCAAGAAGATCCAGTGATCGTGACCATTTGAAACCTTCTGATGGAGCAACCCAGGCGGCTTCCTACAGTGAAACCCACCAGTTGACAAAGCCCTACTCACACAGAGCTCCCAGTTAGCTTTTCTCTTTTTACATGCAGTGAAATGCACAGATCATAAAAGTACAGTTTGAGTTTTGATGAAAACTCAGTAGACGCTTATGTAACGAATACTGCCACTGAGACCTATAAATCATTTTTGTCACCCCAGAACGTCTTTTCTCCCCCTTCTAGGCAGTCTGACTACCGTAAGCTGCCGCCGTTCAAACCTCTGTGGTTCTCATTGCAGATTAGTTCACCTGTTTTTGAATTTCAAATAAACGCAGTCATGCAGCTTATCCTAGTTTTGTGTCTGGCTTCTTTCAACATCATGCTTTTGAGATTCGTCTGTGTTGTTGCATCTGCCAGTAGTTCTTTTTTTTGCTGCTGGTGGTATTCCATTGAATGACTATACCATAATTTGTTTTCCCTTCTCCTGTTGATGGATATTTGGGTCATATACAGATGTGGCCGCTATGAACAAAACTGTTACAAATAGGGCGCCTGGGTGGC
The DNA here is from genome assembly GCF_022355385.1 of Mustela nigripes. Taxonomy (NCBI): domain Eukaryota; kingdom Metazoa; phylum Chordata; class Mammalia; order Carnivora; family Mustelidae; genus Mustela; species Mustela nigripes. The sequence goes on from NC_081560.1 coordinate 13,695,956, forward strand.
TCTGTTGTTAAACATCTACCTTCGGCTCAGGTCATGGTCCCAGGGTCCTGGGATTGAGCCCCGTGTCAGGCTCCTTGCTTGGCGGGAAGCCTGCTTCTGCCTCTCCCACTCTCCTTGCTTGTGTTCCTGCTCTCGCTGTTTCTCTCTCTGTCAAATAAATAAATAAAATCACTTAAAAAAAAAAAACCTGTTATAAACAACCTTGTATTTTTCTTGTAGCAAATACATGTTTTCATTTTGCGGGGATTAAGTACCTGGGAATAGAGTTATCAAGTTGTAAGTGAATTTCCACTTTATAAGAATCTGCCATACAGTTTGCCAAAATGGTTGCACCGCTGTCACCATTAAGGTGTAGGAGTTGTCGTTGTTCTGTATTCTTGCTAGTGTTTGGTGTTTTCTGTCTCTTTAATCTTTGCTTTTCTAGAGAGTATGAAATGCTATTTCATACGCTGTTAATGTGCATTTTCCTGAAGACGAAAGATGTTGAGCACCTTTTCTTGTGCCTTGGCTATTTGTATTTTTTCCTATGAGGTACCTGTTTGAAGTTTTTGCCCATTTAAGAAATTATGTTGTTTTTATTGATTTGTAGGAGTTCATTACGTATCTTTGACACAAGTTCTTTGTCATCCGGCATGTATGCATTCATATATGATGAACATTGTAAATATTTACCCATAGCCTGTGGCTTATCTTTTCATTATCTTAGTGGTATTTTTTCCGAGCAGAAAATTTTAATTTTGAGGAAGTCCAATTTAGAAATTTGTTTTCTTACTTATAGTTAGTATTTTTTAGTGTCCTCTCTAAGAAATCTTTGCCCACCCCAAGGGTTGAAGATACTTTTTTTTCTTTCTGGAAGCCTTTACATTTGGGTAAATAGCTAATCTTGAATTTTTGTGTGTAGCATAAGGTAAATTTAAGGCATTATTTTCCTTCCATATGTTTATCTGGTTCTCTTACCCCACCATTTTTTGAAACAGTTAGCTTTTTAATGCTTTATATTTTAAAATGCACAGAGAGCCAAGAAGAGTTTGGAAAAATAAGGGGGGGCGAAGGATTTGAAGGAAATAAATAAGTTCTTTAGCCCAAAACCCAAATATAATTGATATCCTTGAGAGAAAAGAGTATATAAATATTGCCTCCATGAAAAAAGAACAGGTGGCTGTAACAAAGGAACATTCATAGAAGAAAGAAAAGGGGTTCTTGGAAATTAGAAATATAATAGAAACAAAATATAGGGAAGCCTGGGTGGCTCAGTCGGTTAATCGACTGCCTTTGGCTCAAGTCGTGATCCCGGGGTCCAGGGATCGAGCCCCGCATCGGGATCCCTGCTCCGCGGGGAGCCTGCTTCTCCCTCTGCCTCTGCCCCTCTCCTCCCAGCTTGTGTGCTCTCTCTCTGACAGATAAATAAATAAAATCTTAAAAAAAAACAAAAAACAAAAAACTCCTTTCTTTTTCATTTTTTAGTAAAATCATTGGAAGATAAAGTTGGGAAAATCTCTCATAAAGTTAAAAAAAAAAAGACTAAAATAGGACAGAAAAATTTGAAGGTCATTTTACATAATCACCGTCAAATATTAGGAAGAACAGAGAGAACATGGTTTTTTGTTTTTTTGTTTTTTTTTTTAATTTGACAGACTGAGATCACAAGTAGTCAGAGAGGCAGGCAGAGAGAAAGGGGGGCAGGCTCTCTGCCGGGCAGAGAGCCCTATGTGGGGCTCAATCCCAGGACCCTGGGATTATGACCTGAGCCGAAGGCAGGGGCTTTAACCCACTGAGCCACCCAGGCACCCCAGAAAGAGAGAACATAGAAAACAAGGAGAAGATAATCAGGAATAATCAAAGAAAATGTTTTAGAATTCAAGGACACATCTTCCCTACAGAATGCCCAGTACAGTGAGTGAGAATAGACCTATGCCTCGCACATAGTGGTTACATTTTAGAATACATGTAACAGAGTATATACCCTGGGGTCAAGCCTCATGTAGGGGTTCCTATTCAGTAGGGAGCCTACTTCTCCCTGTGGGCTCGCTCTCTCTTGCTCTCTATCTCTCTCCCAAATAAATGAAATCTTGAAGATATCAAAGAGGCAAGATCACAAAAAAATTACCTCCCATGGACCCCTTTTCAGGAAGCTCTTAGAGGGCATGCTGTTCTCAAAGAGAGGACATAGGCCAAAAGAGGAGCTCTGGAATTCTTACAACAAATATGAAATATGCAGATAGGTAGAGAGCAGTGAAGAAAACAGGCTCTGCCCTCATGGAGCTGAGTAGGAAGAGGCTAGCCGTAAATACTTCAGTGTATCAGGAATTGACACATGCTGCAAAGAAAAATTTAGAAGGGGGATGAGATAGGGTGTGAGAGCCAAGATGGTGGTGGGGGTTGCAGTTTTAAGTGGTGGAGTGTAGGCGGGACAGGAGAGGTTTTCGATGACCTGTGCAGGCCGGGAGTACAGCCAGTCCGGGTCGGATCAGGAGGATGACTCCATATTTGTTCTTTATCTGAAATTCAAATTTAGCTGTGCATCTGGTACTTTAGCTGGCATTCCTGTCCAGGAGGGATGTCTCAAAAGATACTTTTTTTTTTTTTCCTTCCTGGAAGCCTTTACATTTGGGTAAATAGTTAAACCTTGAATTTTGGTGTGTAGCTTAAGTTGGATGAACCTTTAAGATACTACATTAAGTGAAATAAGCCAGCCACAAAGGTATAACTATTGTGTGATTCCACTTATATGAAGTTCCTAGAAGAGTCAAATTCATAGAGAGAGAAAGTAGAAGGTTACCGGGGGCTTGTGGTGAGGAGGAATGGGAGTTATTGTGTAATGGGCACAGAGTTTAGGTTTGGGAGGATTAGAAAGTTCTGGAAATGGATCGTGGTGTGTGGTTGCATAGCAGTGTGAAATGTCCTCAATGCCACTGACCTGTACACCTCACAATGTTAAATGGTAAGTTATGTATATAATACCTGATATGTGCCATGAAATTAGGTATATGTCCATATAATAAAAGAAAACTTGCAAGTAGTTGGCTCTGGAGAATGGGAATCAGGAATGGGGAAGAGTATACCACTGGTTTTCATGATATATTTATAGAGTTAATTTTTAAAACTACACAGATTGGTGACTTTGGTTTAAAAAGCAATTACTGATTTATGCAAATAATATATGTGAAAGAGTGTCCATCATAGGAAAGAACTGGAAGCAGCCTATAATAACTACCAGTAAGTATCAGGTCAATAAATTTGGCTCTATCTATACGGTAGAATACTTACTCAGCTTTTAAAAATGCTATTTAAAATCAAAGAAATATGTTCACAGTGTATTATGTGGGGGAGCGAAGGGGATAAAGGTCTCAGCAAAGCTTATGTTGAATCTTACGAGTGTTACGATTTGGTCTTCGTTATTTATATGAATGGTTTTTGTTTTTTAAAGTATTTTTATGGCTGATTATTGAGTCAGGTATATATCTGGCCTTGTCATAAAAACACTCTGAATTTAATTCTTAAAGGAGGAAAATGGCAAACCAGTTAAATCTCAGGGAATTTCTACTGTGTGTCCAGTTTCACGATCCTCAAACGAAGCAACTTCCCCATATCATTCCCGACGAAAGATGAGGAAACTTCGAGATCATAATGTCCGAACTCCTTCTAACCTAGACATCCTAGAGCTCCATACAAGGGAGGTCCTCAGAAGGTTAGAGATGTGTCCATGGGAAGAGGCAAGTATTATGTCACATGGTTGTAGAAAGAGACTTGGTTGTTCCTGAAAGTTTTTAAAGGGATAGTAAAAAAAAAAATAGTCTGGCATTGTTTGTTTTCTAATCTTTGCTTTGCATTGTGGGGTCCAGCAGTACAGATGTCCAGGAACAGGGAACAGGCTTCAGCTTTCCGAGCATCCATGTAGTAGGCTGAGTATATGTCATTTTCTTTGCGGACATGTTTTATTGAGAGTTTACCAGATACCCTACACTCTTCTAGGCTCTGGGGAAATTACCAGAGTGAGCAAAACTTAAGTCTCTACCATTGTGTAGCTTCCATTCCAGCTCCTCTTGGAAGAATGGGAGACGAGACATATACTAAAATAACATAATTTCAGATAATACGTACTTCAGAGGAAGCCAAGACAGTAGAGGGAGGGCGAGTAAAGGGGCTGGGCTGTGGCTGGCTCCCTTAGCTGGGGCCGCCAGGAGCCTCTTGGGTGGCAGCATTTGAGCTAACAAATACTGGAAGAAGTCAGGTGGATACAGAACTTCAAGGAAACTGAGGGACGAGCAAGTGCGGAAAAACTGTACCTTCCCCAGCATGCTGTACCCGCACGGGCAGCTACTGGGCTGGGAGACTGTTAGAAGAAACCCATTCAAATTTGGGAAATGCTGGCTTAGTGGACAAAGGGGCAAGGGGCAGGGCCTTTGTAAAACATGGTAGTGAGTTTGTGATGAGACACAACAGCCTCATTTCACATCCTGAGGAAAGAACAGGCCTAACTTAAAACGAAGAAGATAGAAGTGTTTCCGAATTAAAATATTTGAAGAAATTCTATAGAAATTCTAACTTAAAAGACTTTACATTTAAATAATTGTATTGATATTGTTTTAAGCTTTTGTTGTTCTGAACCTCTTTAACCCTTAGTATCTGGGAGAAGGTTCTCTTTGTTATTAAAGAAAAAAATTTCCACAAAAAAGAAACCTTCCTTTTTCAAAACCAGCTATGGCTGTGCTTTTATGCCACATGGTGGCCTTTGTTCCTGGTAACAGCAGGTGGTGATCTGTGAGCTGCTGTGGCCTACTGGGAAGGACGAGGGATTAGGTCAAGGAGAGGAGGACCAGGAAGGCTGAGCAGCTGAGCAGCTAGTGCTTCAGCAGGCAGGAGCAAGAAGAGAACTGAAACACATCCGGGCGCTGCTGCTCCAGCTTTTCAGCTCTCCGCAAGAGAGAGCTGAAAATGTCTTTGAATTTACTTGTCGTGAATTTTACATTCTGCTTTATAGAATGTGTTTTACTGGTGGTGCCCAGGCAGAAAGAGGAGCCACATTCATGCTGAGGTTTTAGGAACCACTTAGTGTTGGTGCTGCAGACACTGCACGGTTTGGGGTGTGGGGTTGTGGTGGGAGGTGGCACCGTCCTGGGTTCCTTCCTCTAGTGGGGCAGGTGTATCTGAGGACACATGGTAAGTTCAGTTCTGTTTTTATACTTTAAGGATGTCTTGAGCTCTAAACTGAATGGAAAATTTAACAAACATCTCCAGCCATCTTCCACGGTCCCTGAATGGAGGGCAAAAGATAATGATCTACGGTTACTGCTGACCAACGGAAGGATAATTAAGTACGTAAAGTCGATCACAGTGTCACACAGATGAGCTTTCGTGGATTCCCCCTGCTCATTTGACCCCTAGTCCCCACCAGTTCAGCTGTTCGGCTGCAGGGTCGCACTGTTTTGTGACGTGATTGTTTTCCCCTCTCTGTGCAGGGATGAGAGACAACCCTTCGCCGATCCAAGTCTTTATACAGTGGACAGCGAAAATGAGGAGGACAAGAGAAGGACGAAAAAGGCAAAAATGAAGATGGAGGAGAGTTCGGGGACAGAAGGGGCGGAGAATGAAGAGTCCGAGAAACCACTTAACAGTACGTTGGTTTGAATGGTCGTTTGAAAGGTCGGCTTACTACCCGTGAGAATACGTAAAGTCATGCGCTAATTTTAAAGTTCTGAAGTTTGTAGTAGGACTGAAAATTGTTGTGTCCCTAATACTCTCCTGAGAAATCAGAAGTATTTCTGAGTAGTTTGTCCATCGGGGAGATGTGAATGTGAATGCCACGTGACGTGTCATGCCCAGGGAAGGTGTTTTTAGTGACAAGGGTTTGTGCTGGTCAGTGACACCCTTGTCAGGTGACAGTTGTTTCAAGAGTCACATGAAAGCTTATGCATTTTATGGGCCTCTACTCGAAATAATAAAATAGTCAGAAGTTTAATAGTTGCATACATAATTTTAGTGAACATGTATATGGTTTTCAGCATTAGGAGACACACAGAATTAGCTCCCTGAAGCTATTAGTAATCAGGTACTGTTCTGTTTGACTGCCTGTTGACAGGAAGACCTCTGCTTGGTTACTAATTGGTTATTGTCAGTGTGACAAACAGTAATACCTCCTCCTTGAGATTGTTCTTCGAGTGAAGTCTTAATTTCTTAGCATTTTTCAGGGCCTCCTTATATACCCTTCTATGTTAAAAAGTGGTTAAATACTTTGATAACTTGACAAGAAAAATGAACGTTTCGTTTGTGTTGAATACCACAGTTCGAGCTAATTCTGAGTAAATCTGGTATTGCTGTAGTTGGTGACCCTGCATGTGTCACGTGCCGGGGGGAAAGGCTGCTCATCACTGGACTTACCAAACAGTTATTACTTGGCAGTGCCATGTGGGAGAGAAGGGCAGTGGTCAAGCCTGGTTTGTAAGCTTGTTGAATTCACTGTCTGCTTGAGTGCTTTTGAGGTTTAGGAGAGTTATCTTTTTGTTTTCTGTTAAGAGGAAAAAAATGCAAGAGGGAAAGTGAAAAGCATCTTGTAGCCAATTTTAGTGTTGGAGGTTTTTTTCTGGAAAGAAATAGAAAATTTCCACGCAAATGAGGAATGTATCATCTTGTTCAGTAAATGCCACAAACATTTTAAGAGTACAGTTCAATCTGTATCTTGGTCAATTCGGGAGAAAAGTCTTCAGGGGAAGAAAGGAATGAAGAAGAGGAAAGCAGTGGAAATGGACAGAGCCGGGGCAGTCGAGACCCGCGCAGAAGCCGGTCTGACTTTAGGTCTCACCCTGTTCATGAGCTTCCACTGACTTTCTCTTTTTCTCTCTTCCTTTGTCTTTGCAGGGTTTTTTACAAGTGTGAAATCGGAACTCAGGAATCGATCATCAGAATATTCTGATATTTCTGATTCAGAAGACTCTGGACCTGATTGCACTGCACTGGTATGCCCAAACCCCCGAGACTTGTGCATTGCTTGATGGAAAGATGACCCCGCCTTTCCTTCATCTGCGGGGAGTGGGGGGGGAATAAGTGACAGCTTTTCCCAAAGCCTGTCTCCATGACCTTTGTGGCACAAGGTCTTCCCTGTAATGGTAATTACACACACACAAAAGTGCGCAGGCGCGCGCACACACACACACACACAAACACCAGTCATGTGACTGTTGACATCTGATAAACATAGCTTTTGTCTGGCTTTAGAAAGGGTGGATGTTTTTACATTTCTCACATTTCTCCTAGATTATATTTCATTTGACTTTAAAGACAACTGGTACTATATCTTTTTTTACTAAGGAATTATATACTCCAATTACTAGAGGTTTTAACTCTGTCATAGAAATACAGAAATAGGGGCACCTGGGTGGCTCAGTGGGTTAAAGCCTCTGCCTTTGGCTCAGGTCATGATCCCAGGGTCCTGGGATCGAGCCCCACATGGGGCTCTCTGCTCAGCAGGGAGCCTGCTTCCCTTCCTCTCTCTGCCTGCATCTCTGCCTACTTGTGATCTCTGTCTAATAAATAAATTTTAAAAAATACATATTTAAAAAAATACAGAAATAATTACATGATAATTAAATTTCTAACTTTGGACTCATACAGTGTTTTTAGTTAGTAGAGACTTAATCAGATTTCTTATATAGATTTGCTTCCATTTAATTATTATCTCAGAAAAATAATTTTACCACTGAAGAGTCTGAAAGTTCAGGTGATGAAAAAAAACAAGAAATAACATCAAACTTCAAGGAGGACTCTACTGTGATGAGGAACTTCCTTCACAAGGGCCAGAAGCCCTCTAGAAGTGAAATTCCAATTAAAAGGTAGGCTTACCAACGGTTAGTGGCCTTACTACATTGTAATGTAAGCAGTATGAAAACATTTTTTTTTTCATTTTAACTTTTACCGAAGATGCCAGAAGAAGAAAAAAGCTCTTGTCCATCTGTTTACCTTTTCTTTAGGGAATGTCCTACCTCGACGAGCACAGAGGAAGAAGCTATTCAGGGCATGTTGTCGATGGCAGGGTTGCACTACTCCGCGTGTTTACAGAGGCAGATACAAAGCACAGACTGCAATGGTGAAGGAGACTGTCTCCAGGATCCCGGCGGCTGTCACAGCAGTAACCAGGAGGCTCGACAGGTGTATCGCTGTGATAAGCCAGTGGAATGTGGTAAGAAACATAAATGATCGGTCTCTAAAAAGTAACATAGGACCCCCAACGTCATAGCTCCCCATCCTAGTTGAGGTTAGACAGTATGAATAAGAACTGTTAATTGCACATCAGTAGTTGGAAATGGCATTAAGCATATTGGCCAAAAAAATACATAAAGTTGACAGATACAAGATGCAAGTTATAAGAACTCAAAATGTAAATTAATGTCTGGAGAATCGTGTTCACTGGCATAATCCTACCACTGCTGTTGCAAGACACTTAGTACTTGTTCCCTTTCGTAAGCCGTTCTGAGTGGAAGGAGTGTGGAGACATGTTACGTGGTCCGCTAGGCTTGAACCATCAATCCTCTTTCCTTTTGTGGGAGGGAAAACAAGTTTTGATCTGTTTCTGGTTGAGGACATTCTCTCTCCTACTTGAAAAAGAATTATTGGGAAAGAGAAGACTCAGTGATAGCACCAGTGATGGCCATGTAGTGTTTTCTTCTCTGTGCCTTTGGGGGAAATTTTGTTGCCACAAAGTCTGAGGAGGATGGGAAGGAAGATGGTATCACATGAAAGCCTGTGCAGAGATGCTTGCTGCAGAGATCGTGTTCATTCCCACCTGGTTGTGGGATTGTATACTAGCCACCTGACATCCATTTCACTTAATTCTTAAAACCTCATTTTGGTGTATGTAATAAGACTTTTACAGGTAGAAACAAGACTTAGTGAAGTTAACTGAACTTGCCTGTACTTACATAGGTAGCTGTTATCCACTGGTGTTGGAATTGGAATCGAGGACTGTCTGATCTCAAAACCTTGACTTATTGAGTAAGAGGAAACAGAGGTTTAGAGAGGTTAAATAACTTGACTAAAAATCCAGGCGTTATAGAAAAACTCAAATTCAGATCTAGGTCTCTCTGTCCACACCATTCTTTCTCCCTGTAATTTCTTTGGTCCTCACTTGAAAAGAAGGCTTCTGTGAAAATACTGCAGGATTCAGGCAAACATATGCCTTTATTCTATATGGAAAAATATACCAGTTTTAAAGAGAGTATATTGCATTTGGCTTTTCCATCTACAACAGATGGCCATAGAACTTGACTCTGGATCTTCCAGCATCTGGCACAAAAGCTGTCATATAGACAGTCTTTGAGAGAGTTGAAAGAATTAACATGTTAGATTGTGAGCTGATGACTCTTTTGTTTTTGAGAGGGAAAGCAGTGTGGTGGAATGTGTATGAGTAAATAAAGCGTTAACATAGTCGTTTTTTTAATAAAGAGTCAACCTAAATAGACTTTTAGTTTTAAACACTACGTGAATTTTGCTTGTTATGATCAAGTTTGTGTGGAGAAAATTTAATTAAAACTCCTGTTTAGGGTACCATGTCAAGACGGAAGATCAAGATTTGAGAGGTTCTTCCTGGATTAAACAATTTGATACAACTTCCAGATTTCATCTTCAGGTAATATGCAAGGCTTGAAACATCAAAAGCAGATTTAGGATCATCATTAACTCTTTTTCTGCTTTCTATTTTTTTTACTGCAACCAGTAATTAACGATTAGATCTGGAAAGCTAAAAAATAACTTAGGAGTAAATGCACATTTGAACAGCTATCTGTTTTTAGGAATTCTGATGTATCAACTAATGCAAGGCTCACGGGTAGACTGTGATCTGGAAAAGAATAGTTTAGTTGATTTAAGGAAAGTTGAAAACTGGCAGCCAGCACTTCTAGGTTATGTCCGGCTGGAAGGAAAGGGGGAAGAAAGTACCATGAGGATCTCTCTTTAATCTCTGATGTTGTTTCTTGAACATTTTTAGACAGCAAATTTCTTTGAGAATTTGATGACAGATAATGACTCTCTTTCCAGAAAAGTGTTCATCATAAATACTGATTTTTTTTTGAAAAAATTTTTTAAAGATTTTATTTATTTATTTGACAGATAGAGATCACAAGTGGGCAGAGAGGCAGGTAGAGAGAGAAAGAGAGAGGAAGAAGCAGGCTCCCCGCAGAGCAGAGAGCCCAACGCGGGGCTCGATCCCAGGACCCTGGGATCATGACCTGAGTTGAAGGCAGAGGCTTTAACCCACTGAGCCACCCAGGTGCCCCATAAATACTGATTTTTGCATAGCATTTTCTTATGGTTTGTGCCTCACCATTACTCAGACCATCCATTGATTCCAGATTAAGAGCCCTTACTCCAAGACACTTGATGTCTTGGGATCCCAGCGTATAAATGCTTATACCAAACAAAATGAACCTCAGATAGCTTTTTGAAAAGCCACAGCTTTGCCAGTAGCACCAAACAAGAAAAGTGATAGGACCTTTGGCTACAGACTTTGGAAAATGACAGCCAAAGAATCAAAATTCTCATGCTGCAGAGTAGAGTCCCCTAACTTCTCCAATCCCAAGCATACACTGAGTAATGGAATCATAGGTGTTTGTTTATGTAGGCTCCGTGCTGGGATGTAGGCTCCGATCCCGGGCTTGAACTCATGACCCAGAGATAGCACCACGATCAAGAGATGGACGCTTAACCACCTGAGCCTCTCAGGTGCCCCTGATGGATGGTTTTTATTTTCTTCATTTGCCTTTCTAAACTTTCTAAATACTTAGACATTTAACTATGACAAAAAGAGCCAAGTTAATTTTTTAAGGTAATGTTTTGTAAGTATAGGTTCTTTTAATAGAAGAGTTTGCTCCAGGGGCACCTGGGTGGCTCAGTGGGTTAAAGCCTCTGCCTTCGGCTCAGGTCATGATCCCAGAGTCCTGGGATCAAGCCCCGCATCGAGCTCTCTGCTCAGCAGGGAGCCTGCTTCCTCCTCTCTCTCTGCCTGTTTCTCTGACTACTTGTGATCTGTCTGTCAAATAAATAAAATCTTAAAAAAAAAAAAAAAAGAAGAGTTTGCTCCAGAATCAAAGGTCAAGGAAGGAATCCTTTAACTATTAGTAATTCACTTATTCAGTGTATAATTTTATAGTGCCTTAGCAGTCATAATGTTTATAACTTTTTTTTAAAAGATTTTATTTATTTGTTCAACAGAGGGAGAGATCACAAGTAGGCAGAGAGGCAGGCAAAGAGGGGAGGAAACAGGCTCCCTGCTGAGCAGAGAGCCCGATGCGGGGCTCGATTGCAGGACCCTGAGATCATTACCTGAGCTGAAGGCAGAGGCTTAACCCACTGAGCCACCCAGGCGCCCCCATAATGTTTATAACTTATTAGCATTATAGGATTCAGTATTAGAAGCTATTATTGCCTGGCTGGCTTAGTTAGTAGAGCATGCATTTCTTGATCACAGCAGTGTAAGTTTGAGCCCCACATTGGGTGTAGAGATTACTTAAAAATAAAATATTTTTTTTTAAGTAAGCTATTATTTAAATGTAGCTGTTGTTTTTATAATTGTCTTTGAAAATAAAGAAGTAGAGGACAGATGATTAGCAAGATCACCTTAGAGAAAGTCAGATTTCTTTTGCCTATAATTCTGTTTTTAAAGTTTATTTGACCATTGCAGAATCAGGAATTAATTACACACACACACACACACACACACACACACACACACACAGCTAGTTTCATGAAACATCACATCTTCAGTATGCTCAAGTTTGTATTTCCCCATCCTTTCCAGTCATGACCCTTTCCATTGGTTTCAAGACCTACCCATCAGTAGCATTGTTGGTTTTTTTCCTGATGGTTCTCTCCGTGATCTCTTAACGAGATTGAAGGAAGAATTGTTAGAGGAAAACCAGGCTTGGGGCCCAGCACCTAGGTGCTTTTCTTAGCAAACAATTTAAATACAGTGGAGATGAACCATAACAGAAGTTAGATTCTAAAAAACATAGTGCATCACACCGTGAGAGATACATGGGAATGTCACGTGCTGAGGAACTGGTAGGTTCACATGTCCCAGCCATGTGTTCTTCCATGGCATGTCAAAGCACGTGCAGAATGCCGTATTATAATAAATAATATACATTACATATAATATATAGATACACACATGTACATATGTATATATAAAGTTTATATACATATATATATATATTTTTTTTTTCCCCCTTTCTGGACTTAGGTTATGATGCAGAAGTTCCATACTTGAGTCCTTTCATGCTCTCAGGTTTTGGGGTAACACGACCTTCCTGATGGGGTGGTCGTCTGTGGCTGCTACATGTTAAGAAAACCAAAGCTCAGTGGTCTATTTCTTCTCTCCCTTGACTTGCTATTGCATAGAGAGGTTAAATACCTCACTTACCGGAAAGGAACTCTAAAAATCCAGCCTTATTTCCTTCCTTTTTTTAGGATCTAAGTAGAGGCCAGAAATGCATCAAAAAGGAAGGCTCGTCAGAGATCAGTCAGAAGGTACAAAGTAGGAATTCTGTGGACAGCAGCGGCGCAAGCCCTCAAAATGGGAAGTCTACGCAGAATTCCAGCTTGATTTCAGCGGCGTGCCGGATAAATAATGGCGGCGTAAGCCCAGAAAGGCCAGTGGGTGAAACTTCCTTCTCCGTGCCCCTTCACCCCACCAAGAGACCCGCGTCAAATCCACCACCTATCAGCAACCAGGCAACAAAAGGTAACGTGGCCACATCCGTCGGCGGAGTGTTTTTGGCCGTGTGTGGCGGTGGCGGTGGCAGCTCACAGAGGTATAGCGGCCTCCGCCATCGAGCTGCCGGTCACCTGCCGCCTGCTGCGCTGCGGCGGGCGAGGCGGGGCGGGGCGGTGTGCGCGGGTCGCAGGCTCCCTAGGTCAGCCCCGGGGCTTGGGCGTAGCTTTCTGAAGCGGGTGGTGATCCCGGGGAGGACAGTAAGGGGTTAGCCCTGCTGGGTGGGCAAGGTGGCAGGGCAGACCGCAGTGAAGGTCGAGGAGATCGTGTGGCCCCGGGTAGCAGGGTGAGGAACGGCTCGTGGGCTGTTTCTGCAGCAGCTGTCAGTTTTGTGGCCCAAGCGCGGTTTGATGCAAGATCGGGTCGGGGCCCCTGTTCTAGAGAGAGAGAGAGGCGGGATCAGACCGTGGGTCGGCCTGGTAGGTCACGTGAAGGAGATTGGCTTTTCTCTCTCGAGTAATGCGACGGACGGGAGGTTTGGAACAGTAGAATGCCGGGAGTGCGGCTTGGGCCCTCCGGCACACCCCGGAGCCTGGCCGCGTAGCCCTCCCTCGAAGCTCTCCCGGTGCCGGCAGGAACGGTCTTCACTGTTACTCACGCTGTCGTTGCTGTCTCACAGGTAAACGTCCAAAAAAAGGAATGGCCACAGCCAAACAACGTCTTGGGAAGATCCTGAAGTTGAACAGAAATGGCCACGCCCGTTTCTTCGTGTGAGGAGCCGCCACGGCGGCCGCTCTTCCCCTTCCCTTTGGAGACAGACTCGTGGCGGAGGCGCGGGAGCCTGGCGCTCCCCGCCGCGCCCCTGCCCGGAGCAGTTTGCATGTACAGTAGAGAACACTGCCGGAGGAACAAAATGAACCTGATGCTGCATTTTCACTGTGCCACACCCACTCAGCAATAACCGTTCGGACCTGGTGGGGGAGAGGAAGAAGGAGGGTAGAACCTTAAAAAGAGACCTTGAACTGGAAAAGGTCTCTTGTCAGGGCTTGAATTTCATTTTGTTGTTGGTAGTGTGTTGATTTATTTTCAGTGGTAGGGTAAAAAATTATCAATAATTTATTTAACAGATTTTTTTTTTAAAGTTAACAGCTTTTAAATTCTTTCTTTTTTAAAGCTATTTATTTGGAAGATTTCTGGAGAAATATCTCACTAATTTAGATTTAAGAATGTGAAAGTTTTTAAATTATTTTTGATAGTGTGTATGTTACATGTGGGGAAGAGCCACAGTAACAGTAACTAGTCTGGACTCTTAAATTTGATATTCAGGTTAAAGTCTTAAACAGGGATTTGATGCATTAATTATTTTAAATTAAGATGTATATGAAAATCATTTTATTTTATATATTTCATGTGTTTTTTATAAGCTATTAGCTTCGCTTTTGCTAACATCCAAGGTGCATACTGTTATCCAGGTTGATTACCTTATATCCCACCTTCCCTCTGCACTCCCCATCATTTTGTGACGACGCAACAAGACTCTTCTCTTTGCAGGGAAACACTTTCATAGCCAATGTGTAAGAATTACATAAAAGATCCCACATTTCTCATTTCGTTTGACATTGCAGTTTTCTTCTAATTCTGTAAAAATAGGCTTCTTGCATTTTCATTTTTGCTGATGATATCTGGGTCCCAAAGAGAACAGCTTTAATATCTTTTTCCTACTTGTGGGAAAAGGATTATAAGTTTGGTTAAATTGTCATGTTTATAGTTTTTCAAATACATTTGTAACTACAGAGGGCCTTCTTCATACTGCTGGTGTTGGAGGGCAGGACGAGCACCTGCCACAGAGGTTATATTTTATGACGCTTTTATTCTGTGTACCTAACTTGTTGGAAAATAATGAGATATGGTTTGACTTCGTATATTCAAATCTGCATAATAAGCCGTAATATAATAGGACTATACTATATTAAGTTGTATAGAAGCAAGCATGTTGGAGTAGATCTTTTGGGTGTATGTGTGTTTAGTTTCTTCTCTCTTAACCTTCTAAAGAAATATCTAAGATATGGATTTGGAGTAAAATGGGTGCTTCTTGCAGTTTCTTCCATCTGTCCTAACTTAACCAGTGTATATTGAGTATCTGGTTGAGCTTGAAGGAATCACTTCTCTCCTTTATGCATAGCTCTTACTAAATGCCAGTTTTCAGTTGTTCGTAATAGCTTATATTTTCCCTTTTCCTCCCCACGGCATAAAAATAAGTGATTTCTGGGGCTGGGGTGAAGATATTCCCAATTCTGACAAAAAAAAATTTTTTTCTACAAAGAAAATAGAGGCAAATAAGATAAATTTTATTTTTATGGAGAAGTAATATGGCCATTTGTCTCTTTTGCTCAGCAAGGTAGCAGGACTTGCCCTTCTATATTAAGTATCACTTGAAACGCTAAGAAAAAACATCTCTACCATCATCTTTCATGGTTGCATTTAAATGTGTATTTTCAAAGAGAAATATTTCTTATTCTGTCTCCATTCCAGTATCTCATGGAATAAATACAAAATAGCTTATGGATTAACGTTTCTGGTCCAGATGATTGGACCAGATTCTGGGTCTTATCTAGGTGTCAGGAAAAAGAGTTTTTATGGAAACACTAAATGTCTGTAAAGGGCCTGCGTCACTCTGTCTACACTATGCCAGAACTGGTTAAGAGATGGGTATAATCAGGCATTTGTTGGGTCACTGGATCTCAAGATGTCAAAAGTTGGGGTTTGACTGATTTTCCTATCTCCCAGTATGTAATGTTTTGGTTTTCTGTAGACACTGTTCTAGTGTTAGAGTTCACATGGTTTTGTTTTGGTTTAAGAAATCAGAATTATAATTCCTTCTTAGGTTCTTTTGTTTACTTTACATTTTCATAGCTCTAAATATTTTTAATTACCTGACTTCTTTTCTTTAGCTATAAAAAATTAAAATCAATTTATTTTTATGAGTTAAAATGGTAACCAGTCTCTGCCCTGTGTACTTAGGCCAGTACATCTAATTTTAAGTAGCCAGAATGTGTAAGTATTAAGGTACTGTGGATTCATTTTGGGCAGGTTTAGCCCATGAACTGGCTACGTGAAAAAAGCTTTCAGTAAGATAATCTAACCACTGAAACAATTCATGTATCTTTTTTCCAAATTGGTGAAAATTCAGCCTACTGGCCCGTGAGTTGCCTAGTCAAGCTTGTTCTATACTTACTGGCTGTGATGCCTCCCTTTATCTTGTGGAAGTGGCTGGATTCCGTGTTTTCCTCAGTCTCATTTATAAACCCTCTACCACACAGAAGCTGCAGCTTAGACAAGGAGACATCAGTGGTGGCATTCAGCTAGTTAAGTGCAGAGAAATAGGTAAAACAGTTGTGACTTAATGGTAGTAGTAGATAATGATTTTTTCTGTATTGATTGAAGCAAGTGACTTCTATTAACCTGGGATCCCCTGTACTGGGATAGTGTCACATACTGTGCTCTCCAAGATTGATGAATGATGTCAACAAGACAGCTGGCAGTTGATAGTAGTTCAGCACCCTAGAAATACACTGAATTTCATAAGCATACAGATTTTAAAATTCCAACTGAAATCCTAGAAACCCAGAAAAAACAAGACCATCATGCCCACGATGTAAATACTTAGCTTCAATACTGTTCTGTTTTTTAATAATCCCAATTCTTGCCTTGTCAATGAGCCCTACCGTGTTGACTCGCCTGATGGCCACAGGTACTTATCCAACATCCGTGTGCCCGGCAAGACTTAGTACTGGGGGTACCGTAAAGCTGGGGTGGGAGGCTCTGTTCTGGAAGGTATGTTCTCCAAGAAATAAGCAGTATTACTTTCATTTCTAAGCAAACTTTTTAAGCAGAAGAGGCCCCGTGTAGTAAGAAAAAGAGCATAATTTTATTAGTTTCAACTGAAAAAGTCAACTGTAGAAGTGGAAGTCAATTTTTTTTATTTTTAAAATTTAAGAAACGTTTTTTCAAAAGTTAGTAGGTTAGTGTTGGTAATAGAGGGGTGTGGTGTATAGCATGGAAGGGAGGACGAACCTGGGTTCTTGTTCAAGTTCTGTCATTCACGGATCAGCTGTGTGACTGTAAATAAGTCATTTATGCTTTCTGAGTCTTGGTTTTCTCATTTGGCAGTATGGATAAAAATGTGGTTAAGAAAAACACCGAAAAGCATTCCTTAATTATTGACACTTCATACTTGCAGAGAATTTATCATTATTTAAATTACAACTGACAGTGCACATTTATATCCTTTTAAGTGAAAACTGTTACTCCTAAAATCTGTTTCATATAGAGTATATGCCCAGAGCATGCTACCTAAAACATCTGAAGAATCTCTAAGAAGGTGTTGGATTAAAATCAGAATCCATGCTTGAAGTGAAAGAAAAAGAAGTGAGATAGTTGATGGATAAGAGTGAGAATGTAATCCCCACGTAATCATTAAGATGATTTAAAGGTTTTGCTCAAAGAGGAATTAGGACAGTACTGCTCCACAGACTCTGCCTACTCTTCAGGCACTAGATAGAGGTCAAGTAAGTCATGCAGTTAAAATGTAGCAACTACCCAAGGAGCTAGGGGAAAAAATAGAAGGTGGTCAGAAGATGGGAACCAACAAAGACAGCTCAGGGCTGGCTAACAGCAGCTTGCTGGGTAGAGGGAGAAACCACAGCCACTCTAGTCGTGGAAAGGAGACTTGACATCTTCAAAGGAGAAGATTCTTTCTGTCCTTTTCAAGAGATGCTCTCTGTAGTGATAGGGCAACTCCCCAAAGAGTGAGGAGTGATTGTACGGCCCACGTGACTGCTGGCAGGAGTAACTATTGCAGCATGTAAGCATTTTGCAATTTTATATTAAGAGATGAATAATGTAAATCTGAAAATTTTTCAAAAGCTCATTTTCCCCCATTAAATATTAAGCTAATTGCTCCCTCCGAAAAGAGAAGCTAAAAATCATCAGTCATTTTCAGATGTCCAAGCTTTTATCTAAAGCAGTCTTGAGAAGGTTGAACTTCAGATCGTGAGCTTAGGAAAGGAGTGTTGCCAGTAAGGAAAGGAGACCAGTGAGAGCCAGGAGGGCAGTGACTCACCTGGGGTCACAGAGGACCCTAGACCTCAGGTCGCTTGCTTGCTTAGCTCCTGTTGTGACACTGTGCATCCTGTCCTCATCCGGGGGTGGATGATGGTCACATGCTGTCTACTAGTCAGGTGGAAAGAAAGGGGGACAAATAATATACTTACTCCATTGCTGATGAACGTAATGTAATTTTAATAATACTGTAGCCTTACTAAAAACCCTTTTATTTTGTTTTTCACTGAACATCATCCCTAAGTCAAATATTTGATACCCTTATGTAAACAAAAATTTTAAAGTAAGGGCATTAAGAAGCAAATGCCTATTTCCAAAGCAATTAGCTTATCATGACTGTGGTTTTATTCTTTTATCGTATTTTTTCCCTTTATAATGGGTAGGGAAAATAATACTCACTTGCCTGCATTACCCCTTAGACTCTCCCACTCACCCTTGGTGCCCTTTCTAGTGTCCTAAAGCTTTGTCTTAGTAAGTGCAAAGTTAAATTTTTTGTTACAACCTTTTTGAAACTGTATTCAGTGATTCTTCCAAGTTTATCTGCTCTGCACTATCTCACTACTAAACCCTGGCTACCACGTAGCCCTTGACCTCCAAGTAGTTTACCTATGCAAGACCTGTGACATTCTGAATTCACTTTTCTTTTTTTCAGCAAACAGTCCTAAAGGGAACTTGATCATAAAGATAAACCTTGCCTCCACCCAGTTTTATTTTGGCCATTTCCTTTTCAAAATGTCAGCTCTTTCCCCCAAGACTTTTCACCAAAACAATGATCATAAGTGCTGGAATATAGACTATTTTGCAGGAATAAAGTAACCCAGACATACTCTTACATTTCTTTGGTGGATTTTGGTTGGTAACAGTTACCAGCATTAAGTGTGATATATAGTGAGGAGTTGATTCCTTGCCTAGAATCATTTCTTCCCTCTAAGATTCATAAGTAACCTTTTATTTTTACAAAGCATACATACAAACTTCTACATTATAATCAGGGACCTGAGGTGTAACTTGCTAAGTGAACCCCAAGGTTATTTTATCTTGCAAAAGAAACCTAAACCAAACTAAGGGCCTTACATTTATGGTTAGACTGAATCAAAAGCTATAACCTCAGTTTTTTCAAAAACAGCTTCTGACTGCAAAAGCAAGTCATGCAGTTGTTAGGTATGAAATAGCACTGATCAGGAAACACATATGCATCTTTGCAGACTGTATTTCCTTCCGAAAAGACTTTTCTACTTTTAATATAAATTAAGCCATAACAGTTTCATGCTGTGGAAAGAGGGTGAAAAGGTTCATTTTAAGAGATTATATAATATGAATTTTCACATTTACTGTGAAATGTCTAACTTTGCCAGTGCTTCAGCAGGTTTTTGTGGGGGTGGGGGTGGGGGCGTAGAGGGTGGCGATGTGGGGTTAGTGTTGGTTTTAGGGGTTTTAAATCTGTGAAATTTGAAAAGGGGACAGTTGTTGGCTATGGTATTTACTAGTTTTGTAGTAATGTTTTGCTAGCCTGACTGACTTTCCTTAACTGATTTTTATGCCCATGGTCCAAGGTGACTGTTGCCCTTTCTTGTTTGGGGTGTCTGCGGAATAGTGTCTTGTCTGTTTGTATAGGCAGTCCGTATGTGTGCACATGTGTGTCCTTTGAATACAGAAGCACACGGTGTGACAACAGAGTGGGGTGTGGCTGGGAAATGGGATGCTGAAGCTTTAAGAACATTTTTTTTTTGATTCATAACAGTATTTCCCATCTTTTGCCTGCAGGCAGGGAAAGTGTACAGTATTTATTTTGTTTCTGTTTCAAATTTGTAAGTCTTTAAGTAGCTTACATTGGTTATTATAGGAGACGACAAGTGACTTGTTTAAAGTTGTATTTAGTACTCTTACTTTCCAATTTCTGTATTTTAAAATATTGAAATTAAAATTGTATTACTTCTGTTTTGATTATTTTAGCACTCGGTGTATTTTTTGCTCATTTTGTTTGAAAGTATAAATGTTGAAAGTTGTATAAAATGTGTCTTTGAAAGAAAAAAAAAATCTGAATTCTATATCCAATTCTGACTTTTCGTTCCCTTTTTCTGCTTATTAACTCATAGGAGATTTGAGAATGTGAAAAACTGTGTCAGACTTATGCTTCTTACTATTTCTGAAGGTTTAAATGTGAAAAGTAATGTGGCCTGTTCTTCTACGGGAAGTATTGCTGGGGAAGCAGTTGCTGAAAGAGAGGAACGAACATAGGATGCTGCCGTGCCAGGGCAGTGGGTGTTTACTGATGGACATTTAAGAGCACTCATTGCCCCCAGCCCGGGCACCCTGCAAGTGTTTATTGAGCACCCGCAGTATACCAAGTGCTGTTCTAGTGCCAGGGCTGCAGGCATGAGCAAAACCCAGCCCCAGGCCTCAGGGAGCTTATGGCAGATGTCAATATGGGGGGAGGGCTGTGCCTTGGTGACCCGCTGCCTCAGTGTGGGTGGGAGCAGAAGTGCTGGTTCAGTGAGAAGGACCGACTCTCTTTCATATGTGCTTTTGAGGGGCCCCAATACGTGGGTCTGGGACGATACATGGTAAAGTGAGAGAGAAGCCACAGACCAAGGAAGAAGTGTATGGGCTTGGGGGCAGCACTTGAGGGCAGAAGAAGGGCCTGGGAAGGGGGCAGCAAGGGGCTGAGCGTCCCCTCTGGACGAGGACCCCAACTGGAAACAAGGTACTGGAAACCAGGCTCCTGAGGGAGCAGAGGCCTGTGCTCTTCTGAACCGAATTCTGGCAAGGCCGCAGGTGTCCTGGGTGCACACCCCTGGCGTCCCTCAGTCACCATACCAGAGGGCCATGCAAAGCACGTTTCCACCTCCTCTTTAGCCTTAACTGGCCTGCCTTTTGGCCCAGCTGATTGAGACCTAAATCTGAACTAAAAAATAGTAAAAATCCGCAGACTGACTGGATACCTGTGGGATGCTCCGCCATAGTTATCAGGACCTGCTCTCCTCAGACTTCTAGCCTGATTTTTTGAGTTGGCACCAAGCAGTGGGACTGAGACAGACCCCATCACTGTCTGACGTGGCGTTACCCACCCCTCATTTTAGATTGACAAGAATCGGGTGCTCTACAGAGGTTTGAAGAGAAGCCCTGATTATCTTTAGTCCGTGTGAGTACTTCCTGCGTACAAGGCAGATTTTCATTCCTTCCTCAGGTCAACCCAATGATGTGGGTGCTGTATTGTCCATTCATCCTATGGATGAACATGAGGCCAGAGAGCGTAAATATGTCTGTGTTCACTCTAATAAGTAAAATTGAGATTTTAATCAAAAGCCTAGCTAAAAGCTATGGGTATTTTTTTTTTAATTTGTCTTTCTCTAATTATTTACTTTCAATTATTAAAAAGGAATAGAAGGTCCTTAGGAATGGTTTGGGTTCTAAACATTTCTTTGTAGGTACCCATTTTGGATTGGAACATACTGTCTTCAGAAGTTTTCTGTCATTCAACTTCGAGTCTAGTTATCCCAAGGACAGGCACACATGAAAGATTATCTCCTAGGATTTCACCTTCTAGTGGACGACAGGCTGTAAACAAGGGGCATGGCATACTGTGAAAATACACGAACCTAACAGCAGTTCCCAGAGCCGCATACCAAGGGTACGAGGACCAGCTGTGCCTGGGGTGCGGCTTGCACAGGCAGGGACATGGCACCTGTCAGGAGCACAGCTGCCACCATTGCCCTTTCCGTGCAGAGGCCTCTCCTGCCGTTTTCTGCCCCTCAGCTCTGTAAGCAGGCCAGCCCTGGTAAGGAAGGGGGAAGAAGAGGCCTGCTGCTTGCCTTCCGGAGCCTGGCTTCTCTCCTACCCCCACCTCCCCAACCCCTTCCCATCCGTGTCCTCACCTTCATTCTCTTCCAGGTTCTCCATTCCCCCTTCCTGGCCTCTTCCCTCCCCTTGGTCCCAGAAATACCCTTTATAACTTTTAAAGTGCTAATTTTGGAATGTTGTAAAGTCACTATCCCTTCTATGCCAGAGTTGACAAGGAAAAATGAAGGACCCCAAAATAGAATGTAACGTGTAAATTCCATACATTTTTTAAGTCAAATAAAACCTGGAACAAAAGATTCTCAACTGTAGAAATAGTATTTCTATTCCTTCACTCTACAAGCTGCCCTACCTAAAGATCTTGAGAGTATGTGTGTCTGGGATAACACCCACCAAGTTAGTGGTGGCTGGTGGCCTGGGGAATGAGAATGGGGACCTCATTGAGCCTGGGAACTTCTACACACAGGTTTCATGTTTTGTTGTTTTTCCTAATTCAAATAACCTGTTAAATTTGTGACTAAAAGAGACAAATTTGTTCTGCCACAGGGTGTCGGTTAGCTGCCCAAGAACATACTACTGACACCCTCGCACCTATTCACACCCATCAGAAATCAGGCCCTTGTGATCCTGGGGTGCTGTACTGGCCACCAAGCGGGTCTGGGGACAGACACAGAACAGGTCACCAGGGAGTTCTTTGGGTCTCCTCTCCTGCTCTCTGCCTTGTCTCTGCTTCCATTGCTGTACTTCTCACTCTGCAGTGGGTACCTGTTCCTCGTTTCGTCTGTCTGAACTCCCAGCCTCAGTGTGTTCTTTTATCCTTGACACCTTCGAGTTTAGCACCAATCTCACCAAAATTACACTGAATAAACACATAGACAAACACAGTCCTTATTACCGTGATTCTCTCCCTCTCTCTCTAGCAGTGGGATTAGATGGGAGCGGGTGGAGGAGACGGGAGAAAAGAAAAATGTGGAAAAATGAGAAAAGAACTTCATACAACTGTAGAATTCTGCTTCAACTAGTAAGAACTCTGGAGGCGGGGGCGCCTGCGTGGCTCAGTGGGTTAAGCAGCTGCCTTTGGCTCGGGTCATGGTCTCAGGGTCCTGGGATCGAGCCCCTCATCGGGCTCTCTGCTCAGTGGGCGCCTGCTTCCCCCTCTCTCCCTTCCTGCCTGCCTGCTTGTGATCTCTCTTTCTGTCTAATAAATAAAATCTTCAAAAAAAAAAAAAAAAAAAAGAACTCTGGAGGGGCACCTGGGTGGCTCAGTTGGTTAAGCATCTGACTCTTGATTTTGGCTCAGTTCATGATCTTAGGGTTGTGAGACTGAGCCCAAGTTGGGCTCTGTACACAACACGGAGTCTGCCCGAGATTCTCTCTCCCATTCCTTGTGCCCCTCACCCTGCTTGTACACTGGCATGCTCACTCTCTCAATAAATAAAATAAAAAAGAACCATGGAAACTGACCAATGTGGTATTATAAAAATGACGTTTCAGAAAAAGAAGACAGAATAGATTTTTCTTTAATGAGATAAACATTATATAGCTCACATAGAACCTAAAACTTAAATTTTATTGTAATTGCTTTGTAAACGTCCATTTATACAGGTGTACCTTGCTCTGAAAATACAGCACTGGTTTTAAGTAATGGTTAATATGTACAACTACAAAACTAATTGGGTGGTACCAAATTATGAAAGGATTTTTTTTCTATCAAAAGGAGAGGAAAGCGCGTTTGCCCAAAGTTACTTGATTCCACAGAGCGGTATTTTCAGAGCTTTGAACAGGACGCTTCACGGGTGCTGTGGCTCCGCTTTATTCTGGGCGGTGTGATGGTCAGAAAGGGAGTTGCTCCGGGTCTCAGCCAGACTCATCTTGGAAGACCAATTGCGACGCCACTGGCTTGGCCACGGACTAACATGTAAGTACACTGAACCCAGTAGAGACTTTGCGCTCTAAAGATTCCTCGACAGGGCGCCTGGGTGGCTCAGTGGGTTAAGCCACTGCCTTCGGCTCAGGTCATGATCTCAGGGTCCTGGGATCGAGTCCCGCATCGGGCTCTCTGCTCAACAGGGAGCCTGCTTCCTCCTCTCTCTCTCTGCCTACTTGTGATCTCTCTCTGTCAAATAAATAAATAAAATCTTTAAAAAAAAAAAAAAAAAAGATTCCTCGACAGATGGGCACCTGGGTGGCTCAGTGGATTAAGCCACTGCCTTGGGCTCAGGTCATGATCCCAGGGTCCTGGGATTGAGTCCCACATCGGGCTTCCTTTGCTCTGCAGGGAGCCTGCTTCTCCCCTTCCTCTGCCTCTCCCCCTGCCTGTGCGCTCTCTCTCTCTCTCTCTTTCTCTCTCTCCCTCTCTCTCAGTGTCAAATAAATAAATAAAATCTTAAAAATAAAAAAATAAAGATTCCTCAACAGAGAGAGGAGCCTGGTCTCGAACAGGACCAACAGAACACAAGCTCCAGGCTTGGTTCCCAAACTCCAGATCAACTCCACCTGGTGGACACCTTACACTTCTGTATCAGATCCCAAATCCCACGTTCAGTAGCAAGCAGGCTACTCAGTGAACAGCCTCACCAATCTTCAATTGCCCAAGCCAGGTTCTTCTAGTGTACTGTCCTCAACCTGGCCCTCTCCCAGCCCCAACCAATGATTCACGTAACATCAATGATCTCTGTACTGGGTAAGTTATACAGAAGGAAGCTATGCATTAGCTATTTGCCTCGTCTTAGAACAGAATATGGACAAAAAGCTTTTTGGACCCCACATCCCCCTCCTCCCTCTGGGAAGGTCAGTTGTTAACCACCACCTCCTCTGTTTCCTTTTACAGTAAAACTTCCTGCAGATACTATCTTCATTGGCTGTTTCTCTCACTGCCCATTCATGCTTCAACCCCCACCAGTCTTTGTTCTTACCATTCTGCTACCCACCACACTGTGAAGCTCAGGACAGACTCCGAAGTGACGAGCAGCCACAGAGACCCTGGGGGATGAGGATAGCTATCTCGGATGTTCTAGCCCCAGCTGAGCTCCCAGCTGGATGCAGCCCCAGGAATGACTAGTTAGGCTGTGTAAAGCAGAACTACCCAAATGAGCTCAGTCAACTCACAGAACCATGAAAAATGAACCCTCGTTTTCGGCCACTAAGTTTTGGGGTGGTTTGTTGCATAGCAATAAATAACACATTACTCTACCCTCTTTCACTCAGTCTTGATGGCCCTCAATGTAGTTGATCATTCTTTTGTGAAATATTTAAAAATGTGACTTTCATGATTCCCTAATTCTAGTTTTCCTCCTACCTCAGTGGCCGCTTTCAGCCTTCTCAGGTCTATCAGTCTTCTTCATCAGAGGGGCAGATCCTTGCAATTCTCTTCTCGGTTTATACTCTTCATGGGTGATCTTATTAGTCCTGTGGGTTTAACCATCCCTGTGTTCACAGCCCTACTTCTGACCTCTTCTATGAGCGCCAGACTCACCGGTTCAAGCGCAGGCTGGGCATTTCCTCTTGGTTGTCTAGTAAGAATCCTGTAATTCTTCTTCTGTCTCGAAACCCTGCATGACCTGGGTTTTAAAAGGGATTTGTTTTAATCAGGTGTGGTAAGACGTGTACGCATGGAAATGTCCATTATGAAGCAGGATGTTTTCCCTAGTAACAGGAGGCCAGCACACCTTGCCCGGCCGCACAGGGAGGCACCAACCAAGTCCAGGAGGCAGAGAGAGTGGGAAAAATGTGGGCAAGAACATTTAATGTGACTGCTGGGAGAAGCACTTAGTGAGGTGTGTCGCTCTTGCCAGCAAGAACGACCCCGAGACACCGAGTGACAAGCTTGCGAATCTTTATTGTTCTCCCCTTACCCGGATGTTTACCCCTATTTATATCCCCTCTCCTCCAATCAGCAGACTGTACACGTGAAAGGAAGCCTGATCAACGCTTAGCATGATAGAAGGCTCGCAGTGTCCACGGGCTTCCTGTTCTGGGCATAGCCAATCATCTTTCAGGTGGTGCGCAGGTCCTCTGCCTGGCCGCAGGCGCAAGCGCCATGTTGCATATTATGTAAGTAGCTGCCCCCGACAGCTCCCCCTTTTCTTTTATATATATGGCAGGGACTGTGCCTGTCTTAGGTTGCCGATCCTCACCTTCCATGCTTACTCATCATCGGGTACTCCCCCTGGTCGAGGAGCCCCTGTCTTAGGTTGCTATGGATGTGGGACCAGTCTTAACCGTCTTTGACTACCGGTCCAGCATGCTGAGCCATATTTGGGGGGAGGTACCATCCTCAAGGGCCATGATAGCTTGTACAATCATATCTCGTTGTTGTCGTTGTTGGCGGCCTAGATGGCAGAGGTATCTTAGCATAAATATAGACGCTCCCACCATAAGAGCACAAAATACTCCTATGCCTGCCCATTCCTTCAGGAAGGTCAATGAGCTTTGAATCAATTTAACCCAGTCTCCTACGGAAGCCAGGGACACTTTGGTGGCATTTAGGCTTACAATTTGGGATCTAAGCAGCCGCGTAAGGTTATGAAATTTGGCGGACGAAGTCCCATTGAGCATTTTTCCTAACTCTTTGGAGATATTGGCAGCTCTGGTGAAGTTATGATACTCTACTGGCGTAACACAGATTCCCTTCATATTGCTTATACATCCCACTGCCAGAAGTCCCTCTAGAATCTCCATTTGTTCTTGTAGCAAGTCCACTCTCTGATTTACAATTAGGATCCCTGCATATAAGTGTCCATTGATCTGTTCCTGGGTAGCCAATGCCTCTGCTAGTTGTCCTGTCACATTGTTGAGTGCTGCGGCAATCTGTACAGATGTAGTCAGGGCTATAGCTGCTGCCATGGCTGCAGCTGCCGAAGCTGCTATTGCGGCCACCAGATTGCGGCTGTAATTCCAAAGTCCCTTCTAGGTCGCAGCAACACAGGCAGCTCGTCTATGTTAACCAACACCGGCATAGGAATGTATGTTGGTATTCTTGTTATCAAAGCAGAGTCCCCTGTCGAGCTGTTCCAACATTCAGACAACCAGCACCTGTCACCCAAGGCACGCTGGTAGTAGCATTGGTGGCGAAGATAGGAGGGAGGATCTCCAACTCATTTGTCAGTGGCATCGGGACAGGCCAGGCCTTCACCAGTGCCCACATCTGTCGTTGGCTTGCCTCTATCGTGCTGTCCTGGCTCAGGATCATCACCATCATCATCCACAGGCTCCACTGCCACCATCCTCGTGAGCCTCTCAGGAACCCACACTGGAGTTGCAGCATCCTGTGGAAAAACACAGAGAGATCCTCGGTGCCACCGGAGCACCAGGTCCGGGCCTTTCCATATCCCGGTAAGGATATCTTTCCATTTAACCATCATCTGTGACTGCTTATGCTGGCCCCAGTGGCTTTCTGTGGCGGACAGGCCATCTGTATCTAGCGTCAGAAAATTTAAAATAAATGTTACTAAATTGGTGAGATCTCTGGGGGTAGTGTATTCTTCCCCTACTCCCCCTCTTTTTATTTTTTGTAATGTGGTCTTGAAGGTTAAGTGGGCTCTTTCAACTATTCCTTGACCTTGTGGATTATAAGGGATTCCTGTGCTATGTTGAATACCGTAGCAGGCTAAAAAGCTCTTGAATGTTTTAGATGTATAAGCAGGCCCATTATCTGTTTTCAAACTTTTAGGTACACCCCAGCATGCAAAGCTTCGTAAACAATGGGTTATTACATTTTTAACATTTTCTCCTCTTACTGGTGGGGCCATTACTATTCCTGAGCAAGTATCTATGGACAGATGCAGGTATCTCTGAAGTCCAAAGGATGGAACATGTGTCACATCCATCTGCCACAAATGATTGGGGAGCAGGCCTTTAGGGTTAACACCCCATGAGGGCATTGGAAGATGTACAGAATAATTACCACAGCTTCGCACAATCTCCCGCGTGTTTGCTCTGGATATGTTAAAACGCATTTTCAAGGTATCAGGGTTCACGTGCCATTTTTGATAGTGCTTTGCTTCTTCTATAGTACAGCAGAGATCAAACTTAGCATTTGCATCTGCCAAGTTGTTACCTCTGTCATTGGTCCAGGCATCCCCGAGTGAGCTCTCATATGGCCAATATAAAAGGGTGCATATCGGGTTCTTACAGCGCTCCTTAAGTCTGATAATAATAAGGAGATGGGAGGGCGCCTGGGTGGCTCAGGTCATGATCTCAGAGTCCTGGGATCGAGTCCCGCATCGGGCTCTCTGCTCAGCAGAGAGCCTGCTTCCCTCTCTCTCTCTCTCCCTGCCTCTCCATCTACTTGTGATTTCTCTCTGTCAAATAAATAAATAAAATCTTAAAAAAAAAATAAGGAGATGGGAAATTGAGATGGAGAAATAATAGCTGTTTCTATCGAGCGAGTAACAGCGACTGCATATTTGCTGTCTGACATTATGTTGAGGGGTGTCGGCAAATGACTGTAGGACCACAGTAATTACCAGCAATTCTGTCCTTTGTGCTGTATTTGCTGGTACAACCACAGGTGTTACATGTCCATTTATAACGTAAGCACCTGTCCCGTTTTTGCTCCCATCAGTGAAAACAGTGGTAGCTCCTGCCAAAGGTTCTAAGCGACATACCTTTGGCCATATGAAATATGTTTCTTTACAGAAGTCAATTAGAGGATGAGAAGGATAGTGATTATCAAACTTTACGGGGTAAGAAGTTACTAAGATAGCCCAGTTATCATTGGAATTTACAAGGATATTCATTTGACCCTTATCACAGGGAATAATGCAAGTATCAGGTAACCGTCCAAGAATGCTAAGACACATCCTTATGACTTTGGCAGTTAAGCTAGCAACAGCATTTGGATATGTAGTAGCAGCACGGGAGAGATTATGTGGTAAGTAAGCCCACTGTAGAGGCCCTCCTTGCCATAGCACGCCTGTAGGTGAGCCTGGCGATGGAATGACTGTAGCCATCACTGGAGCGGCAAGGTTACATCTATCTGCAGTCGTATTAGACATTCTCTCTTCAATCAAATTTAAAGTCTTAACAGCCTCGGGGGTGAGGGATCTAGGAGAATCTAAACCTGGATCCCCACGTAGAATATCAAATAAAGGTTGTAATTCACTTGTGGTGACTTTAATATATGGTCTTATCCAGTTAATATCTCCTAGGAGTTTTTGGAAATCATTTAGGGTTTTAAGGTGATCCTTTCGTATGCTCATTTTCTGGGGTGATATCATCGTGTCTGAAACCCTCAGACCTAAATATTCCTTCAGGTTTCCTGCTTGAATTTTCTCAGGGGAGATTACTAGCCCCCATGTGGCAAGCTGTTGTTGCATGTAAGTCAATGCCTCAGGGAGTGTCTGCGGATCCTCTCCACAAAGTAAAATATCATCCATGTAATAATAACAATGAATATATGTGAATCTTTTTCGAAAAGACTGAAGGGCATTGCTGACATACAATTGGCACATTGTAGGACTATTGGCCATCCCTTGCGGGGGACAACCCATTCATATCTTTGATCAGGCTCGGCATGATTAACAGATGGGAGGGTAAATGCAAACCTTTCTGTGTCCTCTGAGTATAGGGGTATAGAGAAGAAGCAGTCTTTGATGTCAATAACTAAGGACAGCCAATTTTTTGGCAATGCAGTGACTATGGGAAGTCCCAATTGAATGGGTCCCATTATCTGCATTTGCTCGTTTATCTGCCTGAGATCATGCAACAGCCTCCACTTACCTGACTTTTTCTTTATGACAAATATAGGAGTATTCCAAGGAGATGTGGATTCACGCAAATGACTCTCCTTCAATTGGTCTTGGACAAGTTCTCTAGCTGCCATCAATTTCTCTTTTGTCAGCGGCCACTGAGGCACCCACCGAGGTGTATCATCCTTCCATTTAATTCTTATTGCCCCAGTGGCCACTGGAAAAAACCCTGGCCCCCCATCGATGGTAGCCTAGGGTCTCCTTGCCTTTGCTTTCCTAGTCCTTCTCCTGGTTTATATCCCATATTCTCCATTATATGCTTTGCAGGATCACTATATAATTTCTCTGTGGTTATCACAATATCCATTTGTTCCAAGATGTCTCGTCCCCAGAGCGTTACGGGAAGGGGATGCACATAAGGTTGTCCCTCTTCATCCTCCCACTCTAATGAAGAGGCACTAAGGTCTGGAATCGTGGCCACTCCAAGACCTCTTAGTGTTTGATTTGCTTTTACTAGTGCCCAATCTTTTGGCCAGTCTCTTTGGTTAACGATTCTTTTGTCAGCTCCTGTATCCAATAGTACATAGAACTTCCTTCCCCTTATCTTTAAGGGTAACATAGGCCTATGTTTCATATCCATAGTTAAGCATGCTAAAGAATCCCCTGTCAACCCCTCCTTTTCTTTGAAGACCTGTAGATGCATAGTTACCATGCTTACTAGGCAAAATCAAGAGCTGAGCAATTCTTTCTCCAGGGTTAATGACTGTTATACCCTTTGGGGAAGAAACCAAGATTTTAACCTCTCCAGTAAAATCTGGATCAATCACTCCTGGATGAACAATTAAGCCTTTTAAGGTAGAGGAACTCCTCCCTATAAGCAACCCCACGGTTCCCTCTGGGGGGCCTCCCGCTAGATCAGAGGGAACCGCCTGCACTCCCATATCTGGCGTTAGGACCAGTCTGGAGGTTGCACAGATGTCGAGTCCTGCAAATCCTGCAGTTGCTCACCTTGGTCTGTTGGTGGATAAAGTTGCCGCGCCATCTGGGGCAGAGTCATGACCGCCCCGTACATTTGATTCGGGCCCTGGGGGGATGGGCCCAGCCATCCGTTTTTTGACTCACCCCAATTATTAGGGGGTAATGGGTTGCCTTCTATATCAACCACAGAACGGCATTCACTGGCCCAGTGGTTTCCTTTTCTGCACCTTGGGCATAAGTTGGGTTTAGGATATCCTGGAGATTTACCACTAGCTGCTTCACCAGGCTTCACAAACTTGACCTTGATATTGCGTTTTTCTTTGAGGGCAGTCCCTCTTGAGGTGGCCCCCTTGGCCGCATAGAAAGCATCCTTTGGGTCTTGCTCCTGTGCCTTGTAAGGCTTGCGCAAACGCAGCAGCCATAACCTGTCCTTGAATGACTTGCCCTGAAATGTCTCTGCAAACTTTAATATAAACAGATAAATCCTTAGCCTTCCATGGCCTAATAGCTTCTCTACACCACTTATTTGCATTTTCAAAAGCCAACTGTTTAACCAGAGGCATGGCAGTATCCACGTCCCCAAATACTCTCCCTGCTGTTTGCATTAACCTATCTACAAAATCTGCGTAAGGCTCATTTGGCCCCTGCAATACTTTGGACAGTTGCCCTTCAAAGTGTCCCGCCCCCCGCAAGGTTCTCCAAGCTTTAGTCGCAGCTGTAGCTATTTGATGATAAACTCCAGGTGGGTACTGACTTTGCGCTTGGGATCCCAAATAAAGCCCAGTGCCGGTTAACATATCTAAATTCCACTGAGGATTTCCTGCTGCTGCATTCCTCCTTGCTGTCTCCTGACAATTATCCTGATTTTGTATTTTCCACTCTAAATACTGTCCCCTTGATAGTACAGCTTTAGCTAAATTTCCCCAATCTTCAGGAGTGAGGTAAAGGCTCCCCACAGCGTCCACCAAGGAAATTGTGAAAGCAGCCTGTGGCTCATATTGCATAACCGCCTCTTTAAGTTGCTTCACCAATTTGAAATCTAAGGGCTGATGATACCTCTGCTGGTTCTGATCTTTCGTAACAGGAAAAAACCCTTTTCCAGGACCGAGTACCTCCCTCCAATTTTCCGCTATGCAAGCAGGACATAGACACGCCCCCGAACAGGCGGGCCTGTAAGCGGTGGCCATTCATAAGGTGGGGCTGTAGGGCCAGGAAATGGCACTGTGGTATTAGGTTTATTCCCTACTTCCTCTTTTAATTTTAACTGCGCCATAACCTTTTGTAACTCCTCTTTCTTCTCTCTCAGTTGAGCCAGAACCTTCCTCACTTCTCCCTCTTTTAAATTTTCTTCTCCCTTCACCTTCTCCTGCGTGGCTATGTCTTCTAGCTCGTCCTCAGAGAGCCCTTCGGAGCTTTCACTATCAATATTAGAGCTTCAGAGCGGCTCTCTACGAAACTCTTCTTTCACTTGCTCTAAAACCTCTTCCCCCCTGTTTTATGACTTCCCGCACTGGCTCCCGCTCTGACTGCAGGCATAGTTTTACTAAAGACCACATGGCAAGGTGGCCAGCGCTGACTTCCGAGGATCACACCTGAGATCTTTTCCTAAATGCTCCCACTGGGGTATATTCAGGAGTCCTTCCTCCAGAAACCATGGCGCTACTCTCTCAACCTCTTTTAAAAAGGCTCGGGCTGTTTTCGCCTTTAAGGGGGTGCCGTAGGCTTTAAGCAGCTCCCGCAAAGGTCCTTCCATCCTTATCCTAGGTACCTCGTTTCCCATTTTGGAAAGCTTTTCTCTTGTCCTTATGGAACTTCCCTGTCCAAAGACAAACTCTGGGTGCACACTTACCTTCTCGTTGTCAATCCCCTGTCTCCTATACTGAATTTTGAGGTTCCCGGGTTTCGGCGCCACTTGTCGCTCTCGCCTGCAAGAACGACCCCGAAACACGGAGTGACAAGCTTGCAAATCTTTATTGTTCTCCCCTTACTCGGATGTTTACCCCTATTTATATCCCCTCTCCTCCAATCAGCAGACTGTACACGTGAAAGGAAGCCTGATCAACGCTTAGCAGGATAGAAGGCTCGCAGTGTCCTTCCTTCAGGGCTTCCTGTTCTGGGCATAGCCAATCATCTTTCAGGTGGTGCGCAGGTCTTCTGCCTGGCCGCAGGCGCAAGCGCCATGTTGCGTATTACGTATGTAAGCTGCCCCGACAGAGGTGTGCATGCAAACTTCTAGATTCCTAGAAATATGTTGGAGCTTTTCAAAGCCCCAGCAGACATCTCATCCTTCAGCTCTTCCTTTAAGCTTTTGGTTAGTCTATTGTTTGCCTCAACTGTTATCCATTGTGTCAGTCCCCCATTCTGTGATGTTAAAACACTGAACCACCCCTGGGGAGAAGCCATAGGGACTGGGCTAGTTCCCATGAGAACAAACAAATACGAGTCTTTTCAGGAGGGCCTTCCAGGAAACCAAGTAGACAAGTCACAAGACGCATTTTTGAAAAAGCTACGGCCCTGTTCTGCCCTATCTGGTACTGGTACCAGGAGCATCGGTGGTTAGTTTTCAAGGGTGCCAGGGAGCTGGAGGAGATAGGACCAGGGTAAGTTAAAATGCTACAAAGCCTCTAGTACATGAATGCTGGTTCCATTCACGAGATTTGGAAAATTTTCATGAAGAACTTGTTCCACTATATCTTCTAGACTTCTTTCTTTCTCCTCCCCTTCAGGGATTCCAATAATTCTGACGTTGGAACGTTTCATGGCATCATTTATTTCCCTGATTCTGTTTTCATGGCCTCTAAGCTGTTTGTTCCAGGTTTCCTCCTGATCCTTTCTCTCTATCTGTTTGTCCTCCAGATCACTAATTCTATCTTCTGTCTCAGTTACTCTAGCGTTGAGAGAATTTAGATTAGATTGGAACTCATTGAGAGCATTGTGAAGGTCATCCCCGGTAGCTTTCAGCTCTTCCCTAATATTAAAAACATGATCTCTGATCGTTTTCAGCTAGGCCCTAATCAATTCCGTTTGGTCACCCACGACTTTCTCCAACCTAGCTATTGCTTGGATAATTGTTAGCCTGAATTCTCTTTCTGACATATTGTCTATGTTGATAGCCGTTAGCTCTGTTGCAGAAGGTCCATCTCTGTATTTTTCTTCTGTTGGGCATTCCTCCTCCTAGTCATTTTGGTGAGAGATGGCTGAATGGGATAGAACTTCCCTATGACCCTGCAATTGCACTACTGGGTATTTACCCCAAAGATACAGATGTAGTGAAAAGAAGGGCCCATCTGTACCCCAATGTTTATAACAGCAGTGGCCACGGTCGCCAAACTGTGAAAAGAACCAAGATGCCCTTCAACAGACGAATGAATAAGGAAGATGTGGTCCATATACACTATGGAGTATTATGCCTCCATCAGAAAGGATGAATACCCAACTTTTGTAGCAACATGGACGGGACTGGAAGAGATTATGCTGAGTGAAATAAGTCAAGCAGAGAGAGTCAATTATCATATGATTTCACTTATTTGCGGAGCATAACAAATAGCATGGAGAACATGGGGAGATAGGAGAAGGGAGTTGGCGGAAATTGAAAGGGGAGGTGAAGCATGAGAGACTATGGACTCTGAAAAACAATCTGAGGGTTTTGAAGGGGCGGGGGTGGGAGGTCGGGATACAGGTGGTGGGTATTATAGAGGGCACAGATTGCATGGAGAACTGGGTGTGGTACAAAAAGAATGAATACTGTTATGCTGAAAATAAATTTTAAAAAAATTTAAAAATATATTAAAAATTGCTACAAAGCTTGATGTTTTCACTTAGATTCAGCTGTTTTTCTTGACTCAATGGTAAATGAGTTGCTACAAGACTTTAGTTAATTTCCGGATATCTGAAAAACACAGATTCCGACCATTTTTGCCACTTTTTCACTGCTGCCACACTGCCACCGATGGGCAAACTTTCTGAGGCCCTTACTCCATTTTCCACTGATGTTAACCTTCCTTTCTTAAGAAATGCTATACTGCAGGGGCACCTGGGTGGCTCAGTGGGTTAAAGCCTCTGTTTTCGGCTCAGGTCATGATCCCAAGGTCCTGGGATCGAGCCCCGCATCGGGCTCTCTGCTCTGCGGGGAACCTGCTTCCCCCTCTCTCCCTGCCTGCCTCTCTGCCTACTTGTGATCTCTGTCTGTCAAATAAATAATAAACAAAAAAATCTTAAAAAAAAAAAGAAAAACTATACTGCAAAACAATATCAAAACCACAATTAAAAATTTAAATTAAGAATTAAATTTTTGAGAAAAAACTTTTATACAATTTTATGGGGCACCTGGGTTGCTCTGTCAGCTAAGTAGCTGCCTTCACCTCAGGTCGTGATTCCGGCATCCTAGAATTGAAACCCCTATTGTTTTGTTGTCAGCCTCCCTGCTCAGCAGGGGAGCTTGCTTCTCCCTCTCCCCCTGCCCTTCCCCCCATCCTGCTCTCCATCAATGTCTGAAATAAATAAAATCTTTTTTTTTAATTTTTTTTTTAAAGATTTGATTTATTTGTAAGAGAGAGAGAGAGTGAGAGCGAGCACAGGCAGACAGAGTGGAAGGCAGAGTCAGAGGGAGAAGCAGGCTCCCTGCGGAGCAAGGAGCCCGATGTGGGACTCGATCCCAGGACGCTGGGATCATGACCTGAGCCGAAGGCAGCTGCTTAACCAACTGAGCCACCCAGGCGTCCCTGAAATAAATAAAATCTTAAGAAAAAATTTTTACACAATTTTTTAAAAATCCACAATCAAAAGCCAAGAGAAAATTGCCCCTCATCCCATTCCCTAATTCATTTGTAGGTTACTATACTTAAGAGATTTTTACGTTTTTATAGTAACATACAGAATTTTAACCTCATAACCTAAATTTTCTTTCTGCCCCTCATCCTTTTCCCACTTCCTAGTACCTCTTACTGCATACTCCTCACAGCCAGTGTTAATGGAAATTTTGGCCCAGTGTGTGTCTCTCCTCAGCCTTCTCCTTGCTCATTCAAAAATAGCCACTTCCCCACACAAATAGATGCTCTTTTTGATACTGATTTAGACGTTTCGATACCGTTTTCTTTTTTCCCTTAACACGTCAGGGACGTCCTTCTAGGTCATGCTTGTTAAAGCTGTGTGACAGTCCGGGAAAGGACCAACCACGTTGCTCCCTGCACCACGCCTCCTCCCACATAAACATTTTCTTCCGTAACTCATCTATGTTGCTTTTACTTCTAGAAGATTCCACGAAGACAAACCGCTGGGTCAAAGGTCATGCGCATTTACAAATTTTCCTAGCGATTCCCGGACTCCTTTCCCAAAGGGCTCTCTCAACAGTTCACATTTCTGTCAACAGCCCGAGTGTGCGCCTAGGCTCCGAATGCTCCTTAAACACTTGGTCCCTCCATTCTCTGAGGAGAAACGGATATGCTTTCTAGGAGAGACAGACCCTTTCAAGCTTTAAAGCCCTGAAGAGAAAAAGTAGCCTGAAGTCCCGCGGGCAATTCGGCGTGACTGCCGTCACGGGCGCGAGTGTGGGGGGAGGTGACCCGGCCCTTGGCCCCCGCACCCCCCTCCCCGCGTCGACGGGAGCCGTGGGGGCGACCCGGCTCCGTCCCTGATGTGGGGGAAGCCCCGGCCGGCGCCGCCAGCGCGCGGGCGGGAGAGGTCCCGGGGTCTGGCGGACGCGCGATTTCCGACCGCCTGGGGCTCCGGCGGGAGCTGCGCACCGCCCGGGCGTCTCCGCCCCCGGCCACTAGGTGAAGACGCTTCGCGAGCCGCG
Organism: Mustela nigripes; assembly: GCF_022355385.1. Classification (NCBI taxonomy): domain Eukaryota; kingdom Metazoa; phylum Chordata; class Mammalia; order Carnivora; family Mustelidae; genus Mustela; species Mustela nigripes. Next base: position 13,732,038 of record NC_081560.1, read on the forward strand.
AGGCGCTGCCCCGAAGGACGTGCCTGCTCGTCTCTGTCAAGTCCCGGAGACCCACTCTTCGGGTCCCCGGCAGCCGACGGAGCGGAGGAGCCGGCCACGGGGCCCAGCGGCCGCGCCCAGCTGGGGGCCCTGAGGCCGGAAGGCGCCGCCGAGCCCCCTCAGCTGCGGGCCGGGGGGCGTGGTGAGGCGGCGCGGGTTTCATTTTCCCGGGCCCCGGGGAGCTTTCGCTTTCGCTTCCAACTGGCGTCTGCACCCCGCGGGAGCCGCCCGCCCAGCCCACGTCGGCCGCCGCCGCCGCCGGGGTCCCGCCAGGCGCTCTCCGACGGGCAGCTCGCCCCCGCCGCCGCGGCCATGACCCAGGCCGCCGCCCTCGGCGAGGTGACCCAGGTGCTGTGCGCGGCCGGGGGCGCCTTGGAGCTGGAGGAGCTGAGGCGCCGCTTGCGGGAGGGCGTCGGCGCCGACGCGCTGGAGCGCCTGCTGCGGGAGCCCGGCCGCTTCGCGGTGGCGACGCGGGCGGGCGCGGGCGGCGCGCTGGCCACCGAGCGCGTCGTGCTGGCCGTCTCGGCGCTGCGCCTGTGCCGCGCGCACCCGAGCCCCAAGCCCGGCTGCGTGGGCCTGTGCGCGCAGCTGCACCTCTGCAAGTTCTTGGTCTACGGGGCCTGCAAGTTCACGAGGGCCGGGTAAGCGCCGCTCCGGGAGTCCGACGGCGGGGCCGGGGACCAGGGGCTCCTGCCCTCCCAGCCCGCTTGGGGCCCCGTTGACGTGTGGGGACGCCGTAGGTGGCCGTTCCCCGGCCTCCCCGCCTTAATTCTCGTCAGCGAACGTTTATTGAGCACCTCCTGAATACCGGGCGCCCTGTGAGGGACTCGGGCTGGACGGTGGCGCCGAGGCTCCTGCAGCCTCGGAGAGGGACTTGGAGCGCGGTACCCGGCGGCACACCCCGGGGCGTGGGGCGACGGGGCTGGGGGCTCTCCCGGAGGAAAGCGGCCGCGTCTGGCTCCTGGAGCGCCACGAGGCCCCCCCGCTCTCCAGAGCGAGCTTTGAGGGCCACGCAGCCCGGGGCTCTCGCCGAAGGAGTTGAAAACCCGCTTCCGCTCTTGTTCACTTGCTTACAGGGTGGGCGGTGGCTTCTGTCGCCCTTGGAAGAAAATGCGTGCTCCTGTCCGGAAGCCAGTCCGCTTGTGTCGAAGAATTGGCTCCTTTTTTCTTTCCTTTTTTCCCCCTCTTCTCCCTCCCTTCCTTCCTTTCTCTCTCTTTTCTTCCATTCTTTCTTCCCTTCTGCCTTCCCTCTCTTCCCTCCTTCCCCCCCCCCTGACTTAACACAGTAGGTTGTTTCTTGCTCACATCAGGTCCACTGGTCAGCATGAGGTAGGGGCATGGCCCGTGCGGTCATTCAGGGACCCCGGCCGGAGGACCTAGACTCCGTCTCCGGGACTCTCGTTCTGGCCACTCTGGTATCTGGTTGCAGGAGCAGGTGGACAAGACAGACCGTGGAGGGTTGGTGGGTCTGGACGTGGGAGTGACCTTCCCACACATGCCCTGGACCACAGGATGTCTCCTGACCGTCCACCGGTGGAATATGCCCCCCCCCCCACCCAAGCAGCTGCTGAGAAATAGCTAGATTAGAATATTCCAGGGGCCTAGCTAAGGCCTTAAGCGGGAGGGATGTGTATGTGAGAGATTTGAGAGACGGGAAGTTGGTGTGACTGTGGTGATAGGATGGGTGAGAGGTGGTGGCTGTTTTCTTACTGTTAACTGAGAGATGACTCATTTTTTGTTTTGTTTTGTTTTGTTTTTTTAAATTATTATTGTTGTTATCGACTGAACGCTGATTTTTCCTTTTCTTACTGGCTGAGAGAGCAGGAGAAGTGTGCCCAGGGACAGCCAAAGTCTGACGCCTGGGAGCCCGGCCAGGGTCCCAAGCGCAGGTTTGGGAGTTATTGGTTGGTGTTCGCCGATGCTGCAGCCCCAGGAGCAAGTCAGAGCTGAGGTGGAGGCTGAGGGTGGGACCTCAGGGAAACTTCTCTCCCCTCAAGAACGGGCAGAGAAGTGTCACCTCAGGGGAGAATGAGGAGCAGCAGCTGGAGAAGAAGGTGGACACGATAAATGGTGGCTAGATGGAATGAATGATTTCTAACTGGTGGCTCTTGTTAATGTCTGTATTTGGTAAAGTAAAGACAGCAGCCCTGTTCTCCAGCTAGTTCCCAAAATTTGGGGTCAGATTGTATTTGTTCTGGAAATCTGGAAGTCTGATATCTACTGGCGTCAATGATTCTGAGCTTTCTTTCTCAGTCTTCTTGGTTCCATTTTCCTTGTGGTTCACACAGGACGGTTTCTTAGACTTTCCTTCCCTGACCGCTTTAGGGTCACATAAGGGAAAGTGGGGGTGGTTGGTTGCCCTTTTGATGCTTTCCCTATTACTGTGCTTTGTCTTCCTGAACCACAGGATCAGCTGTTTCAGAAACAGATCATGGCTTTTGTTTTTGATCATTGATGACAGCTGGGGAGGGTCCCAGGTCCCTGACTTCCATCCTGTGCTTAGGGGCAGTGAGCGTGTTGCTTAAGAGCACAACCCCAAGACAAGACTACCTTGTTTGAGACCTTGCTCTGCTCCTTACTAGTTCCATGATCTTGGGCAAGTGACTTTATACCCGAGCCTCAGTTCCCTCATCTGCAAAGTTAGGATAATACCACCCATCTCATGGGCTTGTTGGGGACTGAGTGACTTCTAAAACCTTCAGGTAATCCCTGGCTTGTGATAGATGCTCAGCAAGTTTTATCAGCTGTTGTCACCATCATCATCTTCATCATCTTGGTGGCATCAAGTTTGCCTAGAATGTTTTAATTTTCTCCCCTTGGTTGGTTCTGCAACCCAGATATTTGGCCCAGGCTTGACACCTTCTAGGCAGTGTCCCTTGATTGCTTCTCCACTTCTCTCAGACTCAGGAGGTGCCCGTCCTGTCTGCACTGATATCTTCTGAGCATGGCTGACTTTGCACTTGCCCTGCCATTTTAGAATCCTTTCTGTTTTCTGTCACTTTCACTGGAGTAGGAAAGGGGAAGAGTCCACACAACTCCACGGTTGTTGGTGTGTGCAGCGGAGGAGGGAAGTTGTCTTTCACTGAGATAGGGAAGTCTATCAGGAGTTTGGCTTTCTTTTGAAAAACGTATTAACTTATTAATGCTAATTAACTTATTAATTAATGCGTGTTTATTAACATGACATTAGAGCTTGGGCAATGTTTGAGTAAAGCTAATGATATTTGCCTGACTATTCTAGGTCCTGGTGACCTGGGTGATCATTTGAAGACTTTGGATCATTGGGGTGTGGTGCCAGTGCCTGGCTTGCAATGAATGTTGCTTGTGAATGTTAAGAATGGAGGAGGGGAGCAGAGAAAAGGGCTGGGCCTCGAGGCATGAGTGAGTGTACACATACCTTTAACCGTAGGTGTCCACACTCATTTATTCAGCCATTGTTTAAGTGTCTGCTAAGTGCCCACCGACTGGCATGCTGTGACTCTTCTTTGGGGAATGGCCCTGTCTTTCTTATCAGACACTGATAGGAGGTGCTGTCCTGGTCCCTAGAATTCAAAGGTGCTACCTCTTCCTTTGTAAACAAGCACTATGGTTTTTCATTGTATAAACATGCTGGTTTTTCTCTGGCGCTGCTAAACAATATCAAGAACTATTCCTGAAAAATTATCTTAAAGAGTGATTTTATGAGTTGTATGAGTTTGGGCAGCCATAGCAAGGTAGCACAGACTGGGGGTTTAGACAGAAACTTCTCACAAATCTCAAGTCTGGAGATCTAAGATCAAGGCAGGATTGATTTCTTTCTGAGGCTTCACTCCTTGGTTTGCAGATGGTGTCTTCTTCCTGTCCTCACATGTGTGCGTCTGTGTCTTCATTTTGTCTTCTTAGAAAGACTTTGGTCAGATTGGATTAGGCCCTCCTCCCCCGCATCCTCTTTTTAACTTAATTACCTCTTTATTTTTTAAATTGTTAAAGTGATTTTATTTATTTGAGAGAGTACAAGCAGTGGGGAAGGGCAGAGGAAAAGGGAGAAGCAGACTCCCCACTGAGCAGGGAACCTGACTTGGGGCTCCACCCCAGGACACCCGAGATCATGACCTGAGCTGAAGGCAGACACTTAAGCAAATGAGCCACCCAGGCACCTCATTGATTACCTCTTTATAAACTATCTCCAAATACGGTCACTGGGGGGTTAGAACTTCAACATAAGAATTTTGGGGAGGCTCAGTTGAACTGTGACACCAGCTCTGCTTCTTTGCAGGAAGAACTGTAGAAACAATCACAGCTTGACGACAGATCACAACCTGAGTGTGCTGAGAACTCATGGTGTTGACCACCTCAGCTACAGTGAGCTCTGCCAGCTTTTGTTTCAGAATGACCCCTGGCTTTTGCCAGAGGTGAGTTCCCAGGAGGGGATGTCTATGTGTGTAAGTGATGGGGGAGAAGCCAGAAGGTTGGAAGATAGGAAATATAGCAGAAGAGACCCCATAGTGACCACAGGGATCTGCTTGGAGGAGAACTAAATTACATTCCTGGCTCTGCTGATTTTTATACCTCTGACCTTGGGCCAACCTTGCCTTGTCTAGAAGACTCCTTTCCTTCTATTGCATTTGTGCTGGCACCACCTTTGCAGGGCTTCTTTGAGGTTGGGAAAGTCTGTTTGGCCGGTGGCTGCCGCATGATGTTTCTTACATGGGGATGAGAGACTCAGCAAGCTCCTCCCCATCTAGCAGGACTTGGAACCATGTGTTATTGCCAGATCTAGGAGGTCTGCGAGGAAATGATACTGTCTGTACTAAGTCAGTCACACCCAGGGAATTTTGAACTTTAGTTGATGTAAAGTCTCATAATGCACTTCAGATGTCATGCAAATCTTGCTGCAATGACTATGTACTAGTTTGGGTCCTCTGAGAAGCAGACACCAAGATGGGATTCGAAGTGCAAGAGATTTATTGGAGACGCAACAGAAGGAGGTGGGGAGCCTTTGGGCAGTAATGTGGCAGGATTGGGAAAAGGAAGAGGCGGGGGTAGGAAGAGACCCTCATTGTAGCACAGTTCCAAGAGAGCTTCTGTCTAGCCAAAGGGAGGTTTGGAACTATAGTAGCTCGTTGTTGCCTGGGAGCAGCCCGTGGAAGCATGGGCTCTGTGTGAATAAGGTGGTGGCTCCTGAGGGCAGCAGCTGAGCTGAGGTGATTGTGCGGTGCAGCACGTCCGAGTGGTGTCCTGTGGCCGGCACAGGTTTGTGGGGTAAGGCTATGCAGATTAGGTTGACCTGTTTCAATGAAAATGCTTCCATATTATTTAATTAAAACCACCATTTGAGAAAGGTTTTACATGGCTTGGTGATGATTAGCACATAATAGGTACTAACTTTTTTCTTTTGCCTTTTGAAAATTAGTATTGATTTAATTCAGCTAACCTTTATTAACTTTGCACTATGAGTTAGGCACTGGTGATAAGGAGAGAAAAAACCCTGTTCTGCCCTTCCGAGGCCTGTTTCCTGGGTGAGACAGATAAGTCAGCATGGATTGCAAGGTGCTGTTCTAGATGCTGCCGTGGAAGTCAGCACTCTGGTCTCTGGGGCCCAGTTTAGGCACCTGGGGAGGCATCCTGGGGTAGATGGCGTGTGCTCTGAATGCTGAGGGTTGCATGAAGGATGAAGGTCTGGGAAGAAGGGGGCACAGAAAGGATGGGACTGGCATGGTTGGGGACTGTATGTAGGTCAGCACAACGTGGATTTAGGGTGGGAGAGGGGAGAAGGAGAAATGGGTGAGTAGAGACTCATCCATGCAGCCTTCAGTATCATGGGAAGGAGTTGCGGTGAGGGGGCCTCTGTTTGGAGAATGGGCATTAATATTTTGGAGAGATCGTTTTGTCAATAGTATGAAAAATGAATTGGAAGGTGACCAGTCGGAGTGTGTAGCCTCCTTTGTACTTGGGTGCAGGTTGCTTCAGAATGCAGTGCCAGCAACTGGGAGCTGTGACCGTAAATTTGGACCCAGTGCAGCTTTCCTGCCAGGCCTTCTGCTCGCAGTCTGGTCCCCTTATCCGATGAGCAGTCGGGGACTGCCACCATGAATCGAGCACCTGCTATGTTCAAAGACATTTATATTAGCCACTTTGTGTGTTTCCCATTTAATCCTCGTGATAGCCCAGTGTTATAGGTGGAAGTATTCCCATTTTAGGGATTAAAAAGCTGAAACTCAGAGCTGGTGAGTGGCCTGCCTAAGGTTAGGCATCTTGTACGTGGCAAAATCAAGGTTAGGGCATAGCTCTTTCTGGCCTTTTCCCTTGGGGCTTCCATCCCCAGAGTGGAGTCCCTACTGATCTAAGTCTGGGTTCTACAGCCCTCTGCTGCTTTTCTATCTCTTGTTCAGTGTAATGCCTGTGAATTGCTTGGGTAGACCCTTGGTAGTCTTTGGCCTGGTTCTCATCTTCGGGAATTTGGAATGTAGAGAAGGTGCAATTGATTCAAGTTCAAGTCCCAGCTTTACCAACAACCAATTCAATATACATTGTACATACCAAATGTAGATAGCTGTGTGAACTAGGGCAAGCCAGTGAACTTCTCTGAGTTTCTGTTAGCTCTTGAGAAAGAAAAGGGCTATATTTGGCCTTCTCCAAGATGCTTTAAACACTCAGCCTCTTTGACCCTGAATTTCAGAAAAAGAAGATGGTGTGATGAGGCCTGGCTTAGGGAGTGTTGGTGAGTCAATGGGGGGAGGTTGTAAGTGGAGTATAAGTTGTTAGCTTGCTGCCCTATGAGTTACACTGAAATGTCTCCTGAGAAGGAAGCAGCTCTGATCAGTTGGAAGTTCTTTGGGTTTTCCCAGTGGAAGAGCTTATTCTGCACAATCTGCTGTCCACCCAGTTCTTATTTTATTCAAGGGCATCCATTAGCAGTCATCCGTCTATAGTGGGGGATGTTCTCATAGCTCTGCAGCTTGTGAGGATGATGGAATCACAGCTTTGGCTAGGTCTCTAGAGGAACCTCTTGTGACCATGCACTGGTCGGGAGTGGGGGTAGTGTCCTATGTGGCCTTCCTAAGCTGGTGTTTTTTTCCTTTTCTGTCAACAGATCTGCCTTCATTATAACAAAGGAGATGGACCCTACGGCTCTTGTTCCTTTCAAAAGCAGTGTATCAAACTCCATATCTGCCAGTATTTTTTACAGGGTGAATGCAAGTTTGGCACTAGCTGTAAGAGATCACATGATATCTCTAATGCTGAGAATCTGGAAAAACTGGAGAGGTTGGGCATGAGCTCAGATCTGGTGAGCAGGCTGCCTTCCATTTACAGAAATGCTCACGACATCAAGAATCGGAGCTCCACCACCAGCAGAGGGCATCCTCCTACCCTGGGCCCACAGGGGACTTCTGGTAAGGCTTTGGACTGGGGCCCTTGGATTCCACATTGATGGAATGTGTGACCTCAGGCAAGTCTCTGCTGCTTTTAGTAAAGTGCTGTTGGTGATTCCTTCCCAGCTAGTGGGTGTTTTGAAGATAACTTGAAATCATAGCCACAAACAAGCAAGATATTCTAAATAAATGCCAATTCATGTCGAAGGTGAATGAATTCCTACCAGTTCTAATCTGCTGTGAACAAAGCCCATTTTATTTTATCTTAATTTTTTAGAAAGATTTTATTTATTTATTTGACAGACAGAGATCACAAGTAGGCAGAGAGGCAGGCAGAGAGAGAGGAAGGGAAGCAGGCTCCCTGCTGAGCAGAGAGCCTGATGTGGGGCTCGATCCCATGGCGCTGAGATCATGACCTGAGCTGAAGGCAGAGGAACAAAGCCTATTTTAATTTCAGCTCTCTTTTTGACATGAATAAAGGGAATTATTTAGTCCCCATAAATTTGCTTTGTTCATTGTTCCTCTGCAGTACCTAGACAGTGCCTGGCCCACAGTGGGCACTTAGGCATTTGTTGAATGACCAAGTGTGCTAGAATACTTTTTTTTTCTTAAAGAACATCAAGAAACATAAAGAACATTTTTTTTTCCCCTTAACATCAGGTTTAGTGACAGGCAAATGGGGAAATTTTGAGCAGAGATTGCTTATTAAATAAGCATTTCTTCACTTATTATGTGGGAAATAAATAATGTAGTCCATTAGAGAGATTATGACACATTGGGGTCCTTTGGATTTCACAGTATCAGCTGTTGGCTGGCCGTTCTGGTTATCCATTCTCTCAGTTAACAAATTTGTGTGCTTGCCAGGTGCTAGGCACTGGCCTGGGCCCTTGTTATCCTTTGGACACTAGGACACAGTACTACCCTTACCCCCCACCAGAATGCATAACCAAAGCATGTGTTGTCTGTGGGATTTTAATAGACTTTTAGTAGGGGTTATCTAGGATTTTTTAAAAAAGATTTTATTTATTTATTTGACAGAGATCACAAGTAGGCAGAGAGGGTGGGGTATGGGAGAAGCAGGCTCCCTGCTGAGCAGAGAGCCCCACGTGGGACTTGATCCTTCTGACCCTGGGACCATGACCCGAGCTGAAGGCAGCGGCTCAACCCTCTGAGGGTTGAGCCCACCCAGGCACCCTGTTATCTAAGATTTTTAATAGACCACTGCTAAAATATCAGGTGAGTGCTAGGACTACTAGCAAACAAACTTAAAACTATGATCTTACCTGATTTTTTATATTTAAAAATTGTCCTTGCTATATGTGTTTTTTTTTCTTTACATTTTCTTCAGTGATTTTGGGTTAATTTCTTTCAGTAGTGGGAAGCTAGATGTAGATAGGTTTTGTTTTAAATAGATCTTTACGAGCATCAGTTCAATTTTGGCCTTAGGAAGGGAGGGAAAGCTCTCTGCCCTTCGAGAGCAAAGGTGGTGTCCTTAAAGGCCGCAAAGGTATAGGTTTTTAGGCCCACCCTGTGGGTGTCTTGAGGAGCCTATATAAAGGAAAAGGAAAATGAATTACAAAATAACAGGTGATACTGAATACTGAAGGTTTGCGAATGAATTTTATGTACTTATATGGTGGTGGGGAACCAGTGGTAAATTCTCATTAGAGCACTACTAGTAAAGGTAAACTTTGAAATCCCCTCCGTGCCTGTTTTATATTAAAATTCCTACAACTGACGTGAAGTTACTTCAGGAGGTTTCAAGATTAGGAGCACAGCCAGAGAAAAAAGGACCCCTCCGTGGTGTCCTGGATTTGGCAAGCAGCCGTGTGGCCTTAGGCTCCCTGGCTCCTCTCTAAAAAGCCAGAGAGTCCATTTACATGTCTGAGGGTGAGTTCATCCTGATCATCATAGGATTTTGTGAGATTGCCTCACCCACTTCTGTCTTCTGCAGAGAAATGAATGAATTTTCTTTTCTCTCTTTTGTATCTTGAACTACTCTGACTCCGTCATATCAGAAGCTCTGATGGATGCTGATACGTCTTTGTGGTATTTCTTTGTAGAAAGAAGAGATAGCTCAGGTTCTGTGTCCCCAAATACCTCTAACCAAGAGGAGAGCGATCAGATCTGCTTGTACCATATCCGGAAAAGTTGTAGCTTTCAAGGTAGGTCAGAGGAATCCCCTTCATCCACTTGCAGGCGGGACAGCGGCTGCTCGTTTCAAGAGTTCTGCTCTAAGGCCACCCTTCAAGGTCTTCTCCCCCATCCAGAGAGGGTTAGGGCCTTCTTAACTGAGCTGGGGTGGCATTTCTGGGGGAGTTGAGGATGGTAACAATTGAATTTCTGGAAATAAGATTATAGGTGAGTTTTTGGGAATAACTGGTTCATGCAGGAAGTGCCAAGTGTTGACCCTTGATCAGCTTAGCATGAGGTCACAGACCAGTGCAGATGTCCAGTATAGTGGGAACAAATATGAGTGTCCCTCGTAAAGGGTTGCTGTAGACTTAGAAATGCCTCAGAAACCCAGAAGGCCCTCCCTCAGTATATGTCCCTGTGTGCTCTTGGGGAAGAAGAACTTAAGTGGGGGGTTTCTCTCCGTGGTCTCTCTTTTATCAAAAGTAGCACTTCTTGTGGGTACATGTATGTCTGTATTTTCACTAAACCTTTGTTTTCTTCTTACCGTTGGCCTGGGCTTTGACTGAAGAAAGCCTACTTTTCAAATTTGGTGACTCTTAAAAAAAAACCAAAACACCAAACTTCTTGTTTCATTTTCAGTCTTTAAAAGCCACCCAAGCAATTCAGGACTACTTTCACTTTGTAAAAGAGTCCAATAATACAGAGTAAATTCTGAAGTTCTCCTTCAGCCTTCCCCAAAGGTAAACATGTGCTGTGTGGTCATGGTGCTTGCTTTGCATATTTTTTAACGGATGGGTACATGTGATAGGTATTCCTTAATATGCTTCCTTTACTTAACATTGTGTCTTGGAGATTTTTTCCACCTTAGTATATGTAAGTCCATCTTATTTTTGTTTTTATTTTTTTTAAAGACTTTATTTATTGACACAGATCACAAGCAGGCAGAGAGGCAGGCAGAGAGAGGGGGAAGCGGGCTCCCTGCTGAGCAGAGAGCCCGATGCAGGGCTGGATCCCAGGACTCTAAGATCATGACCTGAGCTGAAGGCAGAGGCTTTAACCCACTGAGTCACCTAGGCGCCCCAGTGCATCTTATTTTTAAAAAGCAACTGTAGTATCCAGTGAGAATGATAGTCCATTGAGCATCTGAGTACGCATGCATATTTCCATAGCTCGGTTCCTGGAAACAGAATGCTAGCTCAAACAGATATGTGTGTCATATATACATGTATGTTTTTAAAATCAACATTATTGAGCTATAGTTTACCCACCGTAAAATTTTAAATATTTAGAATTTTTCAGTATACACTGAGTTCTGGTAATAACAATTTAGATATGGAAGAATTTCTTAATTCTAAAAGTGTCCCTTTGTCCCATTACAGTTAATCCTCACCCTCTAGTTTTCTGACCTCATGCAGCCCCTATGTACTTTTTGTCATTGTAGAATCTCCCTTTCTAGAATTTCATATAAATGGAATCATACAGCATGTATTTTTCTGTCCCTGTCTTTGCTCACTTAGCATGTTACTGTGATTTGTCCATGCTGGGAGATCAGTAGTTTGGTCTTTTTTATTGCTAAGGAGTATTCTGTTGCATGGACTGACTATAATTTGTTTATCCATTCATACGTTTGATAAACATTTGAGGGGTTTCAAGTTTTTGGCTTTTATAAATCTTTTACAAATATGTACAAGTTTTCATGTGGTTATCTGTTTTCACTTCTCTTGAGTGAAGGCCTTGATGTGGAATTACTGGAATATGTAAGTATGTGTTTAACTTTTATAAGAAACTGCCACTGTCTTCCAAAGTAGGTATACCTACCCATAAGCAATGTAGGAAAGTTCGTTGCTCTGTGTTCTTGTTAACACTTGGTATTGTCAGTCTTTTAAACTTCAGCCATTGTAATTAATGAGTAATGATATCTCATTGTGGTTTTAATTTACCTTTCCCTGATGATAATGATGTTTAATGTTTATTTTCATGTACTTACTGGCCATTTGTATATCTTCTGTGAAGTATCTAGTTAAATTTTTGCTAATTTTTTTATATGACTGCTTGATTGAGATATTAAGTATAATTCACATTCCATACAATTCACCCATTTAATGCTTTTTAGTGTAGTTACAGAATTATGCAGGTATTATCAAGTCAATATTAGAACATTTCTTCAGCCCCGAAGAGGTGCTCTGCCCATTCTCCCTGCCTCCATCTCCTGGCAACCACAGGTTTACATCCTGTCTGTATGGATTTGCTTGGATGTTTCATGTAAATGGAATTATACAATATGTGGTGTTTTGTGACTATTTTGTCCATTTTCTAAATTGGATTGTTGATCTCTCATTGTTGAGTTGTGAGGGTTTTGAGTATTGTTTATAGAAGTCGTTGTCAGATAGAGGTATTGAAAATGTATTCTCCTTATCTGTATCATTCATATTCATTTTCTTTATGGTGCCTTTGAGGAATAAAAGTTATAATATCAATGGCCATATTAGTATCTTTTTCTTTTATAGTTTGTTTCTTGTGCCCTAAAAATCTTTGCCTGTTCCAAGCCCCTCAAAATGGCTCTATGGTTTTTTTTTTTTCCTAGAAGTTTTGTAGGTTTCACTTTTATCTTTAGGTCTGGCTGTTACTCTTGATCTGTTTACTCTAATAATTATTCCTTAGGTATTGATTTTTGTGTGTGAATTAGCTTCCCGTCTGTGTTATTTTTTCTCACATGTTGGGTGACTCTTGGTTGTCTTCTTGAGAATCCTGGGGTCTGCTGGTGATTCCGATTCTGATTCGGGCTTAGAGGGGAAGAGCTGCTTGGTGGTGCGGACTGCTGGGATGTATCCTCGGAGTGGGGTGGTGGCTTTGATGGCTTCTCTCTCTCTCCAGAACTCTGGCCACACTCAAATGTTCCTTGGGGCAAAGAACAAGGTTGCAAGGCACAAGCAGGGAATGGAGGAAGTGCCTGCTCTAGTGGGTGGGTCCCAGTTACTCTCATTGTGACTGGCCAGGTGTCCTTGCTTTTTTGTTACCTCTAACGCTGAGTTTGTTCAGGACCCCCACCCCAGATCCGTTTCCATAGCAGTTCTCTTCTGCACATTTTACCTGTGTTTTTCTCTCTTTAACTCTTGTCAGTTTGATTCTGTGTGCTTCTGTGGTTTTTTTGATGGCACTCCTTATTGTTTTCCAGCATTTTTGGATTTGTTCTTCTCTCCTGCTGTCATTTATTTATTTATTTATTTATTTTTAAAAGATTATTTACTTATTTGACAGAGAGAGATCACAAGTAGGCAGAGGCAGGCAGAGAGAGAGGAAGGGGAAGCAGGTTCCTTGCTGAGCAGAGAGCCAGATACAGGGCTCTATCCCAGGACCCTGGGATCATGACCTGAGCTGAAGGCAGAGGCTTTAAGCCACTGAGCTACCCAGGTGCCCCATCCAGCCTGTCATTTAAAGTGATGTAGGGAGAAAGGGGATATGGATGTGTTATTTTGTCTCCCAAATCGATGTGGTTTTTGCAACCCACCTTCTGGAAAGCCTAGACTCTAGACTTTAGACTCAACAAAGCAGGGAACATTAGAAGGAGGGAAAGGAAATGGAGAAAGGGGTCAAGAGGACCAGGGAAGATATGGCAGACAAGGGACCTCATTACCTGAGACTCTGCCCTCACCTGCCACCATGGCTGTAGTGGCCTGCATGGCACCCTTTTTTTTTGGGCTCCTTCTGGTTTGTGAGTGATGTGGGCTCCACGTTGAGTCACATTAAGAACTGGAGGCCCCAGGACTGCTGTTCGACCACAGCACCTTGCTTTGGCTCTGTATCCTTCACAAGGAGATGTCAGCCTGAAGGTGATTGGGTGGTGTGCTTTCCCTGAAGGGGGCCTTCTTAAGGGGAGTGTCTTTGTTCCGGCTGTCCAGCACTCACTTGAGCTGGGGTCTGTAGGTGCAGTGACTGAACACTGATCATGAACCCTGATCATTTCCATAGTGCCCTCAGGGAGGGAACAAGAAATCTTATTTGGTTATGATCTCTGGACCATGCCTGTGACCTTATCTATTCAGATTGGGCCCTTCATTATTGTTCTATTGTACATACTCTGGTAGAGAGGCCAAGAGGTCTCTTAGCTTGTTGTGAGCTGTCCATGCTGTAACTCTGGACAAGTCATGATGTCCTGAGTCCCCAGAGTGGCTTAACCCAGACTTGGTGAACTGGGGAATTTCCTCATTTGAGTCTCCTTGGCTGGGTGTTCTTGTCTGTCCTGTCTGCCTGGCCTCAGGCCTGGCTTTTGACAATCCCAGACAGCCTGCTCGCCTGCCTCTATGGTCCTCCTTCCGCAAGGTAACTTTTGTAGAGTCTGTGAGAAAGAAGTGGCATTGAAATGTGCCTGAAAGGCTGTGTACAATATTATTATTATTATTAATTTGTTTGTTTTAAAGATTTATTTATCTATTTTAGAGAGCAAAGTGCATGTGCAAAAGTCGTGGGTAGGGACAGAGGGAGAGAATCTTTCAAGCATATGCCCTGCTGAGCATGGAGCCCTACTGGGCTTGATCTCACGACCCTGAGATCATGACCTGAGCTGAAATCAAGAGTCAGACGCTTAACTGACTGAGCCACCCAGGTGCCCCTACATAGACTTTTAGAAATTTTATTTTTTTTTCCAGTGTCACATTAGCCATGTTTCATTGTCATTGTTTTGAAAGATAAAGATGCATGAAGGACAGCCAGTAGGAAATGTTTCTCTCATACCTTTTTTTTCTGGCTCCCAGATCCCCTCCAGAAACAATTATTGTTACCAGTTCTTGGCTGTCCTTCCCAAAGATTTTATTCTTGTATAAGCATATATGTCTGGTTAGTTTCCTTCTCACATAGGTGCTCTATGCACACTGTTTTGTATCTTTTTTCACTTAACTAGACATTTAGTTTTTTGGAATATATTCTATGGTTCAGAATTCTGAAGACATAGGAAACAACAGGAATCTTTCCTCATAGCTTTGTCCCTGGTGACCCACTTCCCCTCAGCAAGGAAAAATATGCGTGTATGTATGTATTCAATCGGAGTATCTCTAATTTTTCTTTTCTCTGTTTCACACGAATAGAGGTATGTGTACCTTGTCATGTATCTTTCTACCCAGTAGCGTGTATGTTGGAGGTAGGTCCATGTCAGAGTGCAAAGAGCGTCCTTCAGCTTTTCTTTTAAGTCTGCCTTTCCTCTGTGAGGATATAACAGAACCTCATATAGAATATTGGAAGGCAGAGAGAGAAAGTGTTGGGTACATTCCAGACGAGGCAGGCAGGATGTGCTGGAGTGACAGAGGTCCCAGAGAGCACAGGGAAGATGTGGGGCAAGTGACTGGCTGGGAACTGTAGAGCTGGGCCATTCTGTGTATTTGGGCAGGGGCAGGGTGGTGTGTATAAACATCTTCAGAGATGTGGGGGTGTTTTGAGGGGGTGAGTATGTTAGCAGCCAGAAGATCAGAGTGGGCTGGAGCCACACTGCTGACTTAGCTGTGGTCAGATGTGTCAGGGTTTGGATGGGTTTCTAGTGGAGATGAACCTGGCTCTGTTTTTGCTATGACTGCCCCTTGTCCACATGCTACATGCATAGCGATAATGGGTTGTCATACTGCCCCCTGCAGTCTGATTAGCGTTCTCACTATCAGCTGCTTTACTGGTGAGATGAAATTCATACATGATGTAACCTACTAACACGTGTTTTTAAAAATTGACCTAATGTCCTGTTAAAAGGGGAAGCATAAAAGGGAAGTGTGTATAATAGAACACACAGCATTTCAGTATTTAGGTGCTCAGGTATGACTGCTCTAAAAATGACTCCCCTGCAGTTCTCCAAAGTGTTCCCAGGTCAGTGGGCAGCACCACACCCATTGAGAACCACAGGACTAGGTCGTGCTTTGTCTATATTGCCAAGATGCCTTACTTCCTTATATTCTTATTTTAGATAAGTGTAATAAAGTTCACTTCCATTTGCCATATCGATGGCAGTTCTTGGACAGAGGCAAGTGGAAGGATTTGGACAAAATGGAGCTTATTGAAGAGGCATATAGCAATCCCAGGAAAGACAGGTATGAAATATGTCACTTGTGTCCACTGTGTGCCTGGTTGAGTGCAGGGTTGGGAGTTGAGACTCAGCAGAGTTGAGATTTGATACGGCGTGCGTGTATCACACACACAAGTGCATGCACATGCACATGCACACCCTCTTCCCCTCCCACACCAAGTAAACAACCTGGACCGGAGGTAAAGGCTTTGGGCTGGGAATTAGAAGTTAATGTTCATACTGTGTTTTGGTCTTCTGCTTTCCCCCCTTTCTCTCCTTTAGGAAGGAGCCGTGGGGAAAGGAGATGTTGGTACCAAGTAAGTTTTGAATCATTTGCTGCTGGGATTGATCACGTACATATATCCACACTGATTACTGCAGAAGAGCAAGAGGCATTCATTTGTGAAATTTTAGCCATTGTGTGTAAAGTCCTGTAGCTGAACTGCTGTTTATTGTTTGGCTTTTAACTTTTTAATTTTTCTAAGTGTGTCCCACTATTTTCACTTAGTCAATTCAGAGTCAATTGGTAAGTCCCAGAGAGGCTTATTTTCAAATACTTCTCATATTGTGGCTTGAACTTGCTAAAATATGTTGCCAAGAAAAGAATTTAAGCCTACCTTTTAAATGGGAAAAATAAATTTGTGCTCAGAGTGCAATTACGCACAAATTGCTGCTGGTAAAGTATGTGAAACAAATTGTTCCCCTTTGGAAGATGAATTGGCTCACATGTGCCCCCCTCTCTCTTTTTCTGAGGCAGAATTTACACATAGGGAAGTACACAGATAGTAATTGCATAGTTCGCGGAGTCTTGACAAATGCACGTGTTCATGTAGCAGAGACTCTAATCCAAACAGAAATCGTTTGCATCACTCCAGAAAGTCTTCTCCTGTCCCCTTTGCGTCAGTGCCCACCCGTGGGCCCCCATTGTTCCGACATCTGTCACCACAGATTAGTCTCGCCTGGTCTTGAGCCCCATCTAAATGGAGACTTACCCTCCCTACCGCCATGTCTGGTGCCTTTCTCTCAGCGCTCTGTTCTCAGGACTCAGCCACAGCGTGCTGTCTCCCGGTGCACATGCGTGCGAGTTGGGGGGCAGATGAAACCGGGGGGCGGGTGGGGGCGGGTAGGCTGGGTCTGTCTTCAGCTCTGCCAGGTGATGCTAAACTGTTTTCCGAAGTGATTCTGCTGCTTTCCACCCCCATCCATGGTCTGTGGTAACCATCTCCCTAATGTCTGGTATTGTTTGCCATCTGAACTTTGCCCAGCCTGGGGATGTAAAGTGGTATCTCCGCTTGCCTCTCTCCAGGTCCTAATGAGAGAAAGTGTCTCTGCCTGTTTGGGGGCCATTCCTTGTAGTTTGCTTGTTTTGTTGAAGGGAAGTTTGTGTGTTTAGTTTTTTATTTAGTTTAGGAACTCTTTAAATTTCTGGATATTAAATATGCTTTGAAAATAAACTCTTCCTGTCAACTTATGATATTTTTTAATATAGAGAAGTATTTAACCATCTTTATCTTTATGGTTTTGTACTTTTTGAGTCATAAGAAATCCTTATCCAAGACCATGAGGAAATGTTTCTAAATTTTCTTTAAAAAGTCTCGATTTTTTTTTTAAGATTTATTTATTTATTTATTTGATAGACAGGGATCACAAGTAGGCAGAGAGGGAGGCAGAGAGAGAGGAGGAAGCAGGCTCCCTGCTGAGCAGGACCCTGGGATCATGACCTGAGCCAAAGGCAGAGGCTTTAACCCACTGAGCCATCCAAGTGCCCCCAAAGTCTCGATGTTTTAAGGACTGTATTTACTCTTTTGCTGCAGGTGGTGAAGTATGGGTCCACTTTCATTCTTACACAGATGAATTTACCAGTTTTGCCAAAAGTGCTTTTTTAAAAAAATACTTATTTAAAAAAATTAAAATTGTAAAAAAAAAATTAAAATTGTGATAATATACACATAACAGAATTTGCCATCCTAACTATCTGTAAGGGTACACTGTGGTGGCTTTATATTCACATCGTTGTGCTGCCATCCCCAACATCCATTGCCAGCAGTTATTTTAAACCTGTCAAAATTGAGCCAAATTTGGCAAACTCTTAGTACCTTTTATAGCTTATTTTCAGACCCATGTGCCAAATATCACTTGTTTAAGTAGGCCATCTCTTCTCCATGTATTTCCAGGGCCACCTGTGACAGGTGCGGAATTAGCAAATACACCCAGGTCTGTTTCTGGTCTCTTCTCTTCCTTTGGTCTGTCTGTCTGTGTGTCACACTGTCTTACCTAGTGGAGCTTTAGAGTGTGTGTTGGCATCTGATAAGCCAGTCTCCCATCTTGTCTGTCTTTGAGCTCCCTGGGCTCTTGGTCTTTTGCTCCTCCTTAGAAATTTCTAAATCTTACTGGTTCATCTCTGTTGCAGTTTTTGAAATTGAAATTACATTGACTGTTGTCAGTCCTAGGAGAACTGACATCCTAATGGTGCTGAGATTTTTCTGTTCATATACATGATAGCAGCTGATTTATTTAAATATTTTAAAATGTCTTTCAGTAGTTCTGTAATTTCTCCATTAAGGTCTTGGGTATCTTTTGTTAGAGAATTACTTTTTTTTTTTTCCCAGTTGTACTGAGATAGAATTGACATACAACAGTGTAGAAGTGTAAGGTGGGCAGCACAAGGACTTGACAGATGTATACATTGTATGACGACCCCCACAATAAGTTCAGTTAACCTCCCTCACTTCATACAGTTACAAAAACAATTTTTTCCCTTATGATATAATGAGAACTCATAGAATTTATTCTTTTAGCAACTTTTAAATATACCATAAGACGGGGCGCCTGGGTGGCTCAGTGGGTTAAACCCTCTGCCTTCAGCTCAGGTCATGATTCCAGGATCCTGGGATGGAGCCCTGCTCGGCAGGGAGCCTGCTTCCCCACCCTCACCTCTGCCTGCCTCTCTGCCTACTTGTGATTTCTGTCTGTCAAATAAATAAATAAATCTTTAAAAATATATATACACCATAAAACATTGTTAACTTTTGTACATTGTACATTGCATCCCCAGTTTTAAAAAAATCGTTTCTCTCTGCTGATGCACAGAAATGCAATTGACTTTTTTGTCAGCTATTACATCTTGCAACTTTACTAAAATATCTGAACTCAGAAGACTCTACTGATAATTTGAATTATCTGTAATTCAAAGTTGCCTGTGTGTTCTATCTAGAAGTTAATATCTGTGAATAGCATTTTTTTTTAAAGATTTTATGAGGGGGAGGGAGAAGCTGACTCCCTAATGAGCAAGAAGTCCAGTGTGGGGTTCCATCCTGCACCCTGGGATCATGACTTGAGCCAAAGGCAGAAGCTTAACTGACTGAGCCACCCAGGAACCCTTGTGAATAGCATTTTAATTTCCTCCTTTTTTATACTTACGCATGTTACTTCTTTTTATTGCCTTATTGCCTGATTGTAGTGGCTAGGACCTCCAGTGGCATGCTGAATGTAAGTGGTGATTAGCTGGAATATTATTTTTCTTCTTCTTTCCCTTGATTTTAAGAGGAGTAATTATTAAATGTTTCACCTTAAGCATGAGTGAATATTTGGAATCTTTGACTTGCTAACAAATCCCAATTTTATTCCTAGACTGCTAAGAGGGTTTCTTGGTTTTTTTCAAGATTTTATTTATTTGAGGGGCACCTGGGTGACTCAGTTGGTTAAGTGACTGCTTTTAGCTCAGATCATGATCCTGGAGTCCTGGGATTGAGTCCCACATCGGGCTTTCCCTGCTCAGCAGGCAGTCTGCTTCTCCCTCTGACAGTCTCCCCTCTCATGCCCATTCTCTCACTCTCTCAAGTAAATAAATAAAATCTTTAAGAAAAAGATTTTATTTATTTGAGAGAGAGAGAGTGTGTGTGTGTGTGTGTGTACAGGGAAAGGGAGAGGCAGATTCTCAGGACCCTGAGATCATGACCTGAGCCGAAGCATACACTTAATTAACTGAGCCACCCAGACACCTCTAAGAGGTTTTAAAAAATTGTGTATAAAAATTGAATTTTTGAAAATGTCTATGCTACCTAAAGCAATCTACACATTTAATGCAATTCCTATCAAAGTACCATCTATCTTTTTCAAAGAAATGGAACAAATAATTCTAAAATTTATATGGAACCAGAAAAGACCTCGAATAGCCAAAGGGATATTGAAAAAGAAAGCCAGAGTTGGTGGCATCACAATTCCGGACTTCAAGCTCTATTACAAAGCTGTTATCATCAAGACAGCATGGTACTGGCACAAAAACAGACACATAGATCAATGGAACAGAATAGATAGCCCAGAAATAGACCCTCAACTCTATGGTCAACTAATCCTTGACAAAGCAGGAAAGAATGTCCAATGGAAAAAAGATAGCCTCTTCAACAAGTGGTTGGACAGCCACATGCAGAAAAATGAAATTGGACCATTTCCTTACACCACACACA